>NC_143162.1:32817878-33120909 GCF_047325235.1 Durio zibethinus
ATTATCTATATTTTGTAAAGTCACTCACGAGTTCAATGATCTTATTTTTATGAATTTATTAAATAATTATTTTCCATAAATAATTTGGTAGGCATTACTCTTGCAATAAGCAACTTTTAATGAGGTTTTGGATTATACGGTGAAACGATGGAAAATGTCAAAAACCGAATCCTGTCTAAATTAATTGTACTCAATATTTGTTGATGAAAAAAAGTGTCAATATGGTGTTTAGGCTAAGCCCCTATTATTTTTATAGGTTTATGAAATTTCAAACTGGGGCGAAAATTAGAAGAGTTGGTGTGATAGGCTTGTGTTAGGTAATGTATTTATATTCTCAGCTTGGTTCTCAACTGCATAATATGAATCACTACGAAATAACCTCTTAGCTTCAAATTATGGTAACTTACAAATTTCTTCATTTAAATTTTGATGGCACTTTCGATTGATTTTTCCAGTATGAATTCTTGCAATATTCTAGTTTGAGAAATACTCACAATCAAATTCTATCAAATTTTCTATATAATTATTATACTGATGAAAAGTGTAGGAATTCTTAAATTTTGATCAAGATATTAAAAATTTTAGATTAAAAGGTTTTAAGATCAAATTATTTTATTTTTATATGGAATTTATATTTGGTTTATTATTAATATATAAATATCATATATTATTAAAGTGAATTATATTATATCTAATAAATATTTAATTTTTTATAATTTTATATTCAAGTTAAACTTTCTAAACTTAAAATCAATTGACAGTAAATGAAATGTCCAACTTGAATATAAGAATACATAAAATTATATATTTATTAGATATGAGATAATATCATATTAACAGGTCTCATCACGTATAGACAGAGATAAAAGTAAAGGTAGATATAGAATAAACCTATCATATGACAAATTTGTGACATATTTGAGAAAAATAATAAAAAAAAATAATGGCTCTAATATCATGTTAAGTATTTTACTTAAAATCAATTGACAATAAGTAAAAGAACTCAATTTAAATATAAGATTATAAAAAATTTGATATTTATTAGACATGAGATAATCCACTTTAAAAGACCTTCAACACGTATAACCCATTTGAACAGACCCTCAACACATATAAATGGAGATAAAAGAAGCTTATCATCTGATAGATTTATAAAAGACAATAAAAATAAATCTTAATTTTGATATCATGTTAAGTATCAAACTTAAAATTAATTAATAGTAAGTGATGGGTTCAATTTGAATATAAAATTATAAAAAATTAAATATTTATTAAATATGAGATAGTATCAAATTAACATATATGACAATCAATCAAAATATTATTATAAGTAAATAGATAATTACATGTGTCATTATAAATAAAAACAAATTTTTGCAATGTAAAATGAAGGGAAATAATTAAAAATTTAAAAATACCATACTTTTGAAGAATGAATTTAATTTATTATATAAATTATAAAAATAAAATATACACATTATGGGTAATTGAGTTAAAATTCAATATTGCTTTCACATTTGAAATAATAAATGCACTTCCTATGTCTTATACTCGTGTCTTTTTTTTTTTTTTTTTTGTCTTTCCAATTTCCTGTACCAAATTCGAAATGAATAGATGTTGGTATTAAAGTAGTTTAATGCAAACCCACTTTGATTTTATGCAACACAATCATATACTAGTCCAAAAACACATCACATGATTAAACAAAGGAAGATGCCATAGCTACAGCCTACTATGATTTTATGACAAAGATGTATTTGTAGCTATACCAGCTCAACTTCGCCTGTAATTTCCTAAATTGGCAACAAATGGAGCGCCGAGGGCAATCTATAATTTATTATGAAAATATGGATGTAAAAAAAATTTTGAACTGATGAAAACAAACATTTATCTTAATTATATTTCTAAATTAATTTTTATCCCATAAGATACAAGCATACCAAAGTTTATGAAATTTTAATATAAATAAATTAAGAAGTTAAAATTTATAATTAAAAAGTTTTGAATAGTAATTAAAAAGTACTTTCACATATATAATTAAATTATTATCCAACGTTTTAATATAATAAAAAAAATTAAGGATATTATTCATTCTTAATTTCAAAATGATAAAATTCAATAATATACATGAATATTAAATGTATACATTATATTTTAAGCAAATAACCATCGTTTTAATAACAAAAATTAAAATCTATTCCTTTATTAATATCTTATTGACCGTTGTATAGAACTTTGGGTCATGTAATAATTTTTCATAGTTGAAGTCAAAATTTCACATTCGTCTTCCCGTTTCAATAATTTTTGAATACTCTAAAATTCAAATCCAAATATGATATATATATATATTAAATTAAATTTATAATTAAGTATTATATTTATATAATTAATTAATTAATTATAATTGAAAGAAACAATCAAATCCTAACACAAATTTGAATGTTACAGAATTCAAACCTGACAGTTATTTACTGAGCATACATTAATAACATAATGATATAGAATGACATTTTTATCCAACTTGATAAATTATATACATTTTTTTTATGACGTAGGTTTAGACACTCTTTAAATTCAAATCTTCATATGTTTTGTAGTCTATGGTCTTTAATTGATGGTTATCAATTTCTCATTAATAATTAAAAAGGAAAATAAAACTGTTTATCCCCAAAGAAATTTTGGATCACTCTTATCCCAAAAATCCTAAACTTTATCGTTAAAATAATTTACATTAATAAAATTAGAATTAGGCACACCCACTGTAAAGGGTAAAAAGAAAAACATGCTTTAAAAAATATATATTTTGAAAAGTGATTTTTTTTTTTCAAATGCGCTCATAGTCTAAAGATGAAAAAAATATTGAAATTTCAATTTCATATTCATCGAATCATCTCTTAAAAATAAATAAATAAATAAATTAAGTTAAATATGAAAAAGTGAGTAACTGTGAATGGGTGATTGTTCTTCTAAAGTGACAAGATGTATATATCCTTCAAATCATATTTGGCATTATTATATTTATTTTTTTGTTTGTCAGTTTTTTAATTAAATTGATTTTATTTAGTTTATGTTAGGATGCAATCGCATCTTTAATAAGGTATAATTAAATTTCAATAATTATTAATTGAATTCTAATATAAATTTTAATGAAATGTTTTCAATATAAATTTTTTATTAAAAATTTTTAATCGTAATTATAATAAAATTTTTAAAAATTATAATTATAATAATTTTTATTATTATTTTCAATGTTATCGGATCCAATTATTCATATATATATATATATATATATAATGCCAAGAAACTAAATTGATCTTGCCAGGCTGCTAGATGTGGGCCAAGCATTAATGTAGATGAATTGGGCCTAATTTTCAATGTAGTGATGATTTGTTACTCCATTATTTTATAACCTTTCAAACTCAATGAATTTGTGAAAGTCAGCAGGAAGTTTAGGAGTTTTCTTCCATTTACTGTTCGTACAACGAGTTCCGGGGTCGGCAACAGTGCCGAAGCCGCATAATCCTTCACAGCTAAAACAAAACCGAAGAGAATGGTAGCAGTTGCTTGGAGGTCTTTGTTGCCTGTAATAATAATCTCTACTTTCATAGTATACGAAGAGTGGGTCTCATTTCCTTCTTGCAAACTCCTTCCAAATACCACCTTCAATCTCGATGAACATGTCGGGAACGACGATGATTCGCCTGAGGATCTTAAGGTTATGTTGGTTGCCAACTTGCTCTTGCGTGGCACTGAAGCTGGTTTCTTCGACCTCTATTTCAGATATTATTACATGTCAAAGTTTTTCAAGGTCAAATTTTAACCCATGTTTGCTTTCAGCAGTTTTTAAGAAGTTTATATCTCATACATTGAGTGAAAGTGGTCTTACTTATATTGATATTATTTTCTGGGTTCATCGAATTCTTAAGGGAAATGGGAGATTTTGTTCTGAAATATGACATGACCTTACTGGATTGGAGGTGTGTAGTTGCTATTGATTTCTAAATAACAGTCATTGTAGAGTAGAGAGATATACAATTCTGAAATGCCTGTGCCTTTAAGTTAATTTGAATAAGACTTTGTCTGATATTTTGTTTTAGTACTTTTTTAAAAAAATTTATTTCTAATAGTTTAAAAGTTGCTAAAATGCAAAAAAAGATACTAGAAAAAAGCTAACTCATGTTGATTTAAGGTAAGGAAATGATTAAATTATAACAGAATTCAAATGTAACTATTCTTTATAAATATAAGATGCTAAAATTATACATTTCTCTAGTCACAGAATAAGATTATATTGCTTGGTTTTGTATTTTTTTGCTCCTGAAAGGAAAATTCAAGTAGCAAAAGCAACAACCAGTCCGAGGCTAAAATTTTGAACTAAAAGATACTGATATTCTTCATTCTTCGCTAATATGCAATGCAGAAATCTTTCCAGAGTTTGAACCCTGATATGCTACTAGTGTTAGGTGATGTTTCTGCAAAAGGGTCAGAGTTGTCAAGAAGTACATGGTTATCGGTGCTTCATCAGTTTAATCACATCTTGGGACCGTTTCTTGACCTCCCTTTACACGTTATTCTTGGTGACAGGGATGTTGGAGAGTGTAGTGGTCTTGATGCAAATTCTGTTAATTGGATAACTAGTAATTTTCCAGGACTGGATTCATCGGGATGTGGTGCTTTTGAAATTAGCAATATCAGCTTTGTTTCACTTAATGCTGTGGCATTGCTTTGTGGTAACAATAAACTTCTGTTTGATGTTGAGAAGGTAATAGAAAGGGAAAGTGTAGATCTGCAAATGGAAATAAAAGGCACAGATGAAGCAAAGAATGAGTCTGCTATGTTTAGGGAGCTGTCCTATGGCTTTAGTTGGAGAGAAAATGCTATGACATCTGGTTCTGGTCCTGTCCTATTACTTCATTTTCCCTTGTACCAGTCAGGAAACTCCTATAAAAGGGAAGTTAGTACTTTCAAGTCTACCATTGATCCATCAGGACATGATCCAGCTTCAGCAGAGAGCAGGTAAATATATCTTATCAGTCTGCACTCTCTGTATGCCTTGTGTATCATGGATCTTTTTTAGATGGTTTCGTTCTTTTTTTTTTTTTTTTTTTATGAAATAATTTCCTGCATGTTTGTGATAGAGTTTCAGTTGAAATGGAAGTTATGGGAATGGTATTGAACTGACTATCTTAATATTCAGTTTCCAGCGTCCAATTTATTATAGACTTAACCCTCATCTTTCTACTACCTTGTTGATCATAGGTTAAAACCATCTTTTATTGATGGGATCATGGGAAGGGGATAGGTAATGTTGTTGGATAAAATAATTTAAGCAAAATTTAACCCACTTCTGAGATCTGGATTAGCATGGTATTCCTTAATCATGTCAATAGAATAAAGATTTTCTGGGCTATGCATGTAAACTGAATTTTACCATGTAAAATTTATTTATTTTTTTCACTTCTGCTGCCAAGCATTCTACTTAAAAATTGTTCAAATTTTTTTTCCTTCAGAGGCTTTTTGGGGACTGGCCCTTATGGTCTATCACAGACTGTCCCGCCAAACGCTACTGAATACATTTTTCATGCTCTTAAACCTAGGTAAGCATCCACTATAGAATCTGCAAAGAATTTTCTGCTTGCTTATTTTTGCACTTTCTATTGCCACCTAATTGCATGTATGCTTCCTACTATTTTTGCGGTTATTAACTGAGTTCAACTACCAATAATAATTCGTTTTTCCCCTTTGTCAGGCATAATAGTATGCTTGGAACAAATTTAATACCTTTTAGAAATCTTTGGAGGATTACATGTTGACTTACTACATTTTGGGCAAATTGTATATCGTATAATGGAACTCATTATTCACCCTGGCTTCTTTGATGTTAGATATGGCTACAGGAATGAAAGTAATGATGATAGGTAACTATACTTTAAATTTTGGCAGTGAAACAAATTTACTTCTTTGTCACAATCTATGATTTTCCCTGCTTGTTATAGCATTTTCAATAGCTTAAGGAGAATGTGTTCAGAATTTGCATGGAAGTGCATTTTATGATCTGACAACAATTGCTCCCTGTGTAGGATCATTTTTAGTGCCCACACACATGAATTTAGTGACCACACTCACCTAGATGGGACCCGTGAGGTAACAGTCCCAGCCATGTCATGGACAGTGAGGGATGATCCAGGTTTTATTATTGCAACCTTCCGAGGGAACAGAAGTACAGTAAGTGTCACCTATTGCTCTGTCGCTAGGGAATCTCATATATTAACAGCCTATACTTCTGCTCTGATTCTGTTTCTACTCCTTGTTATTGTATCAAATACACTAGAATTGAAAGGTTTAAGTTGATGATTGTGGAATACCTCCCAAACATTCGCATTATTCACATCAGTGCCACATTTCACATTTTTACTGGCCTAGTAGCGCTTCAGCAAACAGACTTAACAGAGTTGGTGACTTGACTACATAATCTAATCATATTTCAGGGGCCACATTAAACAAAATCTCTGTTCAGGGGCAAAATAAAAATTTGATACTAGTTCAAGTGTCATTAGTTTCATAATTTTGTTATGAGTATAGCTGATTGTTATTACCAAATTGGAATGCCTTGATTCACAACTAATACCTGGATGACTAAAGTGCTCAGGGCAACATTTTTTTGGCTAGTAGTCATTTGCAAATTCCTATCTAGTGATGCCTGGCTTGTTGGCTACCCAAATTAGCCAGGGACTGTATATCCATCAACCAGGTGAATTTGCCTGTCCCCGCTCCCCTTGTTCAGGTGTTGATTCTGATCTCATACTTTTTCTTCTCCATGAACCTTCTTCTATTACGATCTTCATTGGCTCCACTAAGGTGCTCAAAAAAGCCAAGTTCAAATTCTATTTCATTTCTTTCTCCTCCTGCCTTCAGATTCACACTTTGGAATCCTATCAATGGTTTCAGGGGATTCCCGTTTCCCTCCCCTGAATACCTAATAAATAGCAATACTGGACGCTTACCTGCCATCTCTCCAGAGTTTTGAACTCCAATTTTGACTGTAAACCTCCTCTTCTTGCAGAGTTTGGTGACCATCTCTGAAATTGATATAAATCTGATAGGTTTGGGCTTCCTGGTAATATGGTCACTTGGATGCTGATTGAAGTAGAGCTTTGTTTGGGCCACACAGAGGAATTTGTAAGAATAATTTGAGCACCTTAGCCCATAGCTGAAGTCAAAAATCTTTGGGCCTTTGTAGAATCTGTAAGCGAGGCTGGGGTAGCTATAGGATGGTTTCAGCACGCGTCATCATATCCGTCATTGGTGTTTTGGTGAAACTTTGTGGATTCCAAGTATCGGGCAGTCTCCTGCCTGCATTGAAACATGTATTGTACTATTAACTCATTAATCTATAATATTGAACTGCCTCCCCTAGTTTTTTTTTTAATGCAAAGAAATGGAGTTTATCTTGCAAGCATAACTGAGGTCGCCTGGGTTATGGTCACCAAAAAAGATGATTTGTGCTAGTGCAAGTCCTCCAGCTTCACCTGGATAGGCTTCCCGCAGAATGCTTCCAACATTCTGGTCATCTTTGGCAAAAGATACATCTACTGGACTTCCGCAAAGAAGCACAAGAACAGCAGGCTTCTCCACCACTCTTGTAATGCTGGCGATAAGGTTCTTTTGCTTCCCTGCGAGCAACAAGTCCAGATGATCGAAATTTTCTCTCTCTTCAGTTTGAACAAGTCCCATAACACCGCCTGATCTGCTTCTTTTGCTATTTTAACTGATTCATCAATTAAAGCAGAAGAACAACTTACTGTGTTAGAACCTGGGTGCTACCTAGCATTCTTAACGTACTTCTTCGATGCTTGCAATGGTGTAACAGTTTTGCAAGGAGGACCTTCATAGTTTCCAAGAAGTGTGCGTGGAATATTTGCATTGGCACCTATTTCTGCAAGGGACACGGTTTTTGCTTTTGAAAGAGAGAGAAGTCTGGCAGAGTACTTTAAAAGGACAATGCCATCCCGAGCAGCATCAAGGGCTAGACGCCGCTACTCTATGGAATAGACTTGGTTGAAACCAATGTTGTCAAAAGGTTGTTAGGTGGATTACCATTCAAAAGCCCCCGTCTCATCCCAATGGAAAAAGGGTTCAGAAGAGCTCTATCTATATCATTTCGATTGCAGAGTTGGTATGGTCCTGCAAATATGTACTGCAGTTGACATCCATTCGTGCAAAGTTGTCCATTCAAAGTTAGATTTAGCATAAAAAGAGAACATTTTTTATCTGCTTGTTGACATCCCTAACAATGACCAGAATCACTTGGCCGGCATGTCAAAACTTTTGGCTGATCATAAAATCCAATATTGCCAGGAGTGCTCTGAAACTGAGAACATGTCAAGAACTAAACCATTACCAGCTTTGAGGGCATAAGCGACCGCATCCTAAGATGATTTTGCTTATCCCTGTTGCTCATACATATTTTGGACTGCATCACAATCTGACACATATACCTGATATTTTTCAACCCATAACGCAAAGAACATTAGTTCATTGTATCATAATAATCCAAGTGATTGACTACCAAGTCAATGAAATCTTCATTTTCTTTACCCTTGGAAATCCTATTGTTTTCTGGCCGATTTATATAAGAGATTGTATCCTGCACAGTTTGGGGATTCCATTACACGATTGTATGCACACATTCAATCTTAGCATAGTGTACTTTAAAGGTAGGATTACCATTTGCTTGCTTTGAAAACTGAATATCAAAAAACTACTACAGTACAAATTTACAATGATAAATCCAGTTTTTGTAAAATTATGGCTAATAAATAATGGTACTATTTTCCTCATGCTTCAAAACGTAAATAGTGGTCCAATTTTCCCCATGCTTCAAACCTAGGTTGGAGATAATATTTTTACTTTAAGGTTGATAAAACTTTTTTAAGTTTAAATCTTGCAGGTTGGTTACGTTTGAATGGAAGATGTGATGCAATGTAGTGGAAGCCGTTTTCAGAACTTCAAAATAATGCTATTGCGTCGAAACGTTAATGAATTTACATATAAAATTTGAGAGGTCAAGTAATTCATTTCACGAGATGTATTTCAAAAACATATGCATAATAATGCATATATGTAAAAGAATTTCAAAACTCTTGGGAGGATCACGGCCCTTTCCAGCTTTGATGTGGCACCGCCACTAGTATCAGACGAGAAAACGACTGTAATCTCTGATTCTTTGTCTCCAATGCTCAAGAAATGAGACCCTTCATCTATTACCATCAGACCATCTTCACTTGCACTGCTAAGATGCTCACAAGGGCTCAACTCAAATTTAATTTCAACCTTTTCCCCTGCTTTCAGATCAACACTGTTGAATCCCACCAATTGTTTCATTGGCCTCCCATTACCAGCCTTTGCTTGCCTCATAAACAGCAACACCGCATGCTTACCTGCCATCTCACCATTGTTTTGAACTCCTACTGTGACTGGGAACTTTCTCTTTTCACAAAGTTCTGTTCCCATCTCTGAAACTGACTTGTATCCCACAGCAATTTTATCACTTGACTGATTGTTGAGGTAGACCTTGGTTTGTGTTACAGGGAGAAATTCATAAGTATAATTTGAGTAGCTGAGACCATAGCCAAATTCAAAAACCTTTGGCCCTTGGTAGAACCTGTAAGTGCGTCCAGGATAGCCTGAAGATGGTTCAGGACGCATTCTCATGTCTGTCATTGGTATTTTAGTCAAATTTTGTGGATACCAAGTAACTGGTAATCTCCCTCCTGCATACAAATATGATAGCAATTTTATTTATCATGCAAGTAATTTTATCATACAACCTTTACGCCTGAAACTGCACCTGGGTTGTGATCACCAAATATAATTTCTGCTAGGGCTTGTCCTCCGGTTTCACCTGGATAGCCAGCCCATATAATGCTTCCAATATTCTGATCATTCTTGGCAGAGGTTATGTCTACAGGACCTCCGCATAGAAGCACAAGAATGACAGGCTTATTTGCAGCGCTTGCAATGCTAGAAATTAGTTTCTGTTGATTTCCAGGAAGAACCAAGTCTACACGATCATGAGCTTCCCTCTCTTGGGTTTGATCCAATCCCATTACTAACACCACCTGGTCTGCTCCCTTTACTATCTTCATTGCTTGATCAGTCAAATCAGAAGAACAGTTGACAGTACTACAACCAGGGTGATAGTTAGTGTGCTTGACATAGCTTTGCAATCCTTGCAATGGGGTAATAGGTTTGCAAGGAGGGCCAGCGTAGTTTCCAACAAGTGTTTCTGTAGAATTGGCATTGGGGCCTATTACAGCAAGGGTTGTAGTTTTTGTTTTTGAAAGTGGAAGGAGTCTATCAGTGTTCTTTAGAAGGACAATGCCATTGCGAGCAGCCTCAAGGGCAAGATTCAGGTGTTCTTGGGAGCAGACTTGGTCTGAACCAATGTTGCCGAAAGGCTGTTTTGTTGGATTACCGTTGAAAAGTCCCAGCCTCATTCTAATTGAGAAAAGGTTGTGCAGGGCTCTATCTATTTCAGATACGGACACCTTTTTCTTTTCAATGGCTGATTCGGTGTAGTTCTTTAAATATTCACCACAGTCCAAGTCCATTCCTGTAAAATGTGTTGATTAAAAATTGCAGATAAGCTAATCAGCATTCATAAACTATAATCATAGCATACTCTCTCTTAACTACCAGCTTTGAGAACATCAGCTACAGCATCCTCAGGTTCTTTAACATATCCTTGTTCATCATAAATGATGGAGACAGCATCGCAGTCTGAGGTGATGTACCTGTATAGTTTTAAACCAAGCATAGAATCATTTTTCTGAATGACCTTTGAATAGTTTTCTGTATTTATTTCTAAAAAGAAAAAGCTTGTCAATAATGTTAGTCCATTTTATTACCCATTGAATCCCCACTGTCCTCGGGTTGTTTTCGACAAGAGATTGTAATTTGCACAGTTTGGAACTCCATTAATACGATTGTAAGCACACATTACCCCACTGGCTTTCCCTTGCTGAATGCATTTCTGGAAAGGAGGCTGATATGTATCTGCTAAATCCTGTACAGTGACCTGAAATCCAGAAACAAGAGAGGTAGTAGATCATATTCAATTCATAATGCATTTAAAACCAGAATGGAATATAGCAAATTAATTCAAACACAAACGAACAAATACTAACAATAACTCAAAAATTAAGTGAAAACTTTGAAAGTCACACTTACATTTGCATCGAAGACAAACCGGTTAATTCCTTTCCAGTTATCCAAATCATAAGCTGTAAAATGCTTACAACAGGCTGAAACTTGTAGATTCTCACCAAGCTTCCCTCCTTCAAACGAGTCCCCTTGTATTCCTCTCACAAATGAGACTGCATACTTCCCTGTAACCAATGGATCCTCACCAGGCGTTTCTTGCCCTCTTCCCCACCTTGGATCCCTAAATATATTAATATTTGGTGTCCAAAATGTCATGCCTCTTGCTTGTCCAACATTATATATTCCTCTAGCTTCTATTCCAATTGCCTGATAGTAATCATACAATGAAAATGAATAATGCAAAAACAATTCTTGTCTTTTGAGTTATGCACTTGTAATTGAACTAGTTTTCTTATTAAAAAAATAGAATATTTAAAATGTTAACTTTTAATATTTTTGGAGTTGACACTGAAAATTGATAGATACGGTACTCGTTATAGGACTTGCCTGACCAATGCGGTACCAAAGATAAGGATCAAAGGAAGCAGCAGTGAGGATGACTTGTGGAAAACTGGTGGCAGATTGAATTGTTCCATTGAAGCGGATACCTTGGCTTATGTTGGCCACAAAGGCAACTCCATGTAAGGCTTCAGACCACCACTCATAGCCAGGGATGCCGAGTCTTGGAATGGGAGCAGCTGAGTTAACAAGTTGAGATATTTTCTCATCTAATGTGAGCCTGGATATCAGGTCTTGAACTCTTTGGTTGATGGGGAGTTTAGTTTTACAAAAAGGGTAGGATTTGGTTAGTGGATCAGATGAGTCACAGGAGAACGGAGGCTGATCAGTGGACTGAGCTGAGATGAGCAGCAGTGAACAAATGTGAATGAGAGTAAGGAGAGACAGCTTTTGGAGCTTCATTTTGTAACTTGCTAAATGATGCATGCACTTCTAATTTAGGCACAGCATGTTTCTGGGGATCATCTTAGCTTTTGGATTTTTTGGTTTTCAATTCTTTCATTGCTCATCACTCATGAGAAATGTTCTGATTATTTTTGTAGCTCAAGAAAAAAGAATTGCAGGGAAAACGAAATTTTACCTGTATAATTTGCAAATAAAGCATCATCAATTTGCTTAGGAGTAAATCATCAATTTGCACGCAAGGGAAAAAAAAAACTGTTGTACCAACACAGTCACAGCTCCTAAACTGTAGCACCATTGTGACACTTTGCTTTCATTAGGCATAATGCCTTTGTAGTTTGGTTACCAGAAAATGAAAGCTATTAAATTGTAGTTTCGTTAACCAGAAAGAAGAAAGCAATTAATTCAGACCCACGTTTCTACTGTGGTTTTGAGGGTTAGATACATGAATGTCACAAATCAAGATTGATAGGATATTGCTACTTGATCGTAATGGACATGGATTCCTTGAACCCTAAGAGAAGAGCATGCATAATCATAATCACACCCTAGCTACCTATCTGTTCTAATCAAAATCATGTAACCATTTTTATATCCCGATACGTCAGGAGTTAACCCTACTAACTCGACACCTTATTCATGTTTCTATTGATAAAGTGGCAACTAAAGAAGGCCATTACCGAAATATTTTGAGATCATTGCTTTAGGGTTTTTCTGGTTCTCATTCTTTTTCTGCATTCCTTTTTTGCTAATAAGTTCTTATTTTGCAGCTGAAGAAAAAGCATTGTAGGGAAAACAAAATTTTTACTTGTATAATTTGAAAGTAAGGCTTCAATTTGCATGTAGGCGAAAATGATTCTCAAGAGAGACAAGACAGCTTTTTATTGGATAGTGAACTACAGATAGAGAAAAATGGCTCATTAGCTGTAAAATTTCCTGTGTTTTGAAGAGCCAGTCCTTTGCATCATATAACAACTATAATTTCTGATTCTTTGTCTCCAATGCTCAAGAAATGAGACCCTTCTTCTATCACCATCAAACCATCTTCATTGGCTGTGCTAAGATGCTCACATGGGCTCAACTCAAATTCAATATCAGCTTTTTCCCCTGCATTCAGATTAACGCTGTGGAATCCAACCAATTGTTTCACTGGCCTCCCATTACTAGCTTTTGCCTGCCTCACAAATAGCAAAAGTGGATGCTTACCAGACATCTCCCCATGGTTTTGAACTCTAACTGTGACTGGAAACTTTCTTTGATCACAAAATCCTGTTCCCATCTCTGAAACTGGCATGTATCCGAGACGATATGAGTTCTCAACCATTTGAGAACTTAAGTGATTGCTTAAATAGACCTTGTTTTGTGTTACAGGGAGGAATTCATAAGAATAATTTGAGTAGCTGAGACCATAACCAAATTCAAAAACTTTTGGTCCTTGGTAGAATCTGTAAGTGCGTCCAGGATAGTCTGAAGATGGTTCAGGACGCATTCTCATGTCTGTCATCGGTACTTTAATGAAACTTTGTGGATACCAAGTAATTGGTAACCTCCCTCCTGCATATAAATGTGAAGCATACAACTTTAGTAAATTTATCTCCAGTACAACAATGTCTTATGCCTTTTGTTTACCTTGCAAAGAAAGGAAATTAGTTATAGCATACAAGCTTTATGAGAATTCACCTGGGTTGTGAT
Source organism: Durio zibethinus (assembly GCF_047325235.1). Classification (NCBI taxonomy): domain Eukaryota; kingdom Viridiplantae; phylum Streptophyta; class Magnoliopsida; order Malvales; family Malvaceae; genus Durio; species Durio zibethinus. The sequence continues at coordinate 32,831,697 of NC_143162.1, forward strand.
CACCAAATATAATTTCTGCTAATGCAAGACCGCCAGCTTCACCTGGATAACCAACCCATAGAATCTTCCAATGTGTTGATCATATTTGGCAAAGGTTATGTCTACCGGACCTCCAGAAAGAAGCACGAAAAGAACTGGATTCTTAGCAGCTCTTGCGATGCTGGAGATCAGGTTCTGTTGCTTTGGTGGAAGGACCAAGTCTACACGATCATGTTCTTCCTTCTCTTGGGTTTGATCCAATCCCATTACTAACACTACATATTCTGCTTCTTTTGCTATCTTCACCGCTTGATCAGTCAAAGCAGAAGAACAATTAACTGCACTACAACCTGGGTGATACCTGGTGTCTTTAACATAGCTTTGCAATCCTTGCAGTGGTGTAACAGTTTTGCAAGGAGGGCCTGCATAGTTTCCAAGTAATGTTAATGCAGAATTGGCATTAGGGCCTATTACTGCAAGGGAAGTAGTTTTTTCTTTTGAAAGTGGAAGGAGTTTGTCATTGTTTTTTAGAAGGACAATGCCGTTGCGAGCAGCCTCAAGGGCGAGATTCTGATGCTCTTGGGAACAGACTTGGTCTGAACCAATGTTACCAAAAGGCTGTTTAACTGGATTGCCGTTGAAAAGCCCCGGCCTCATTCTAACAGAGAAAAGGTTGTGAAGGGCTCTGTCTATTTCAGATATAGGCAATTTTCTCTTTTTGACAGCTGATTTGGTGTATTTCTTCAAATAGTCACCACAGTTGACATCCATTCCTGTAAAATTCATCCATAAAAAATTCAGATGATGCTATTAGCATCCATCAACTACAACCATAACTATAACTTTGAACCTGGTTCTTGGCATACTGTCCTAACTTTTTGTTTAAACATTGCCTAGTTTTTGATGACCAAAAACCAGTAGATTGTAGATAAAAATGACGATTTAACACAAACAAGCAACAAAACTACTCCTCAATACCAGCTTTAAGAACATCAGCTACAGCATCCTCTGGTAATTTAGCATATCCTTGTTCCTCATGAATGATGGAGACAGCATCACAGTCAGAGGTAATGTACCTGATTAATTTTTAACCAAGAAAAGCGCAACATCATCTTTCTGAATGAACAGATACATATATGTGTGTATTATTGTTATTGTTATTGCTAAATGGAAAATAGCCTTGTCATTTTTACCCATTGAAGCCCCATTGCCCTCGGGCTGTTTTTGACAAGAGATTGTAATCTGCACAGTTGGGGACCCCGTTAACTCGATTGTAAGCACACATTATCCCACTGGCTTTTCCTTGCTGTATGCAACTCTGGAATGGAGGCTGATATGTATCTGCTAAATCCTGTTTAGTGACCTAAAACCCAGAAAAAAAAAAAAAAAAAGACAAGTAGCAGATCAATAATCAATTTAAATAGAATCATCCAAATTAACCAAAAGCAAGCAAACAAACAAATACTAATAATAAATCACAATAAAGTAGAAAATTTTAAGTTTATACACTTACCTTTGCATTGAAGATAAACCGGTTCACTCCTTTCCAGTTATCCAAATCATAAGCTGTAAAATGCTTACAACAAGCTGAAGCTTGAAGATGTTCACCAAGTTTCCCTCCTTCAAAAGAGTCCCCTTGTATCCCTCTCACATATGACACTGCATACTTCCCAGTAACCAATGGATCCTCACCAGGTGTCTCTTGCCCTCTCCCCCACCTTGGATCCCTATATATATTAATGTTTGGTGCCCAAAATGTCATGCCCGTTGCTTGTCCAGCATTGTATATTGCTCTTGCTTCTTTACCAACTGCCTGTAAGTAATCATAAGCTGAAAAATAAAGAAGGTTCTTGTCTTTTGAGTTAAATACGTTAGTTCAATATAGAACAGTAGTTATAGGACTTGCCTGACCAATGCGGTACCAGAGATGAGCATCAAAGGAAGCAGCAGTGAGAATGACTTGAGGAAAACTGGTTGCAGATCGAATTGTTCCATTGAAACGCATACCTTGGTTAACGCTGGTCAAATAGGCAACACCATGTAAGGCTTCGGACCACCATTGATAGTCAGGGATACCGAGTCTTGGAATGGCAGGAGCTGAGTTAACGAGTTGGGATATCTTCTCATCTAGTGTTAGCCTGGAGATAAGGCCTTGGACTCTTTGGTTGATGGAGAGTGTGGTTTTGCAAAATGGGTAGGATTTGGTTAGTGGGTCAGATGTGTCGCAGGAGAACGGAGGCAGAGTGGACTCAGCTAAGACGAGCAGTAGTAAAACAATCAGAATGAGAGTAAGGAGAGCTGGATTTTGGAGTTTCATGTTTGTGACTTGTTTGAGCAGAAATGAGTGTAGAGACAAGGAAATGTGGTGAGGGGGAGCTTTGAAGCATGTCTTATAGGACCAACAAGGTACTGTTTCACTGAATGGTCTGACACTTGCTGTTTACGGTCAATCATCACAACTGAACTGACCTTAAATTATGAATTTCATGCAAATAAGACAGATTATGTAGTTTCATTTTTCACTCTCAAGAATTTCACTTTTTATCCACATTTTCAACTTTAATATTTTTTATTTATTATAAGGAGTGTAAAAATCAGTTTTAAGAAATGATTGTATCATTATCTTACAGATGACATACTAAACCAGGTAATCACTTCCATGTAATAAATAATTTTCCATTTCTAGGTGTAGTTTAGGACATGTAGTGTAAATGTAGCATTCTGTATCCATGAACTCAATCCAGCTTCATCTCTGATTTACATCGGATGCTTTGTAATAAGACAATATTGGTCCAGATGTAGGGGAGCATTGTGGAGCCTTCCTTCAGTGTGATGCCCTTTCTTAGTTTGCTAAATTAACCAGCAAAAGAAAAAGGCTATTAATGCAACCTAATTTTTTATCAATAAAAATAGCAGTTAAAGTATGTAATGGAGGATGCTTACCAAACCAAGACTGTTGGATGTGAAATTACCAACTTTAATGCCATTTCCTAGTCTTCAACAAAGAATACATCAAAGTTAAATTGACAAAGTGTGTTTTCTATTTTTCAGATGTACTATGTTTTTTCTAGGTACTACTACTAAATGGGAAGTTATACAAGAAATAATGTTGACCGGAAAGCTAGAACTGATTCCTTGTTCCAAGGTTGCTGTGCTTAAATTCAGGCTAATCACAAGGATGTACTGCTATTTAAACAAAGACCACTGAGTAATTATTTTAGTCCCTTAAGGTTAAGGTCCTGAATGTATATGTTCATCGGTTTATGGTATTTTGGAAATGGTCTTCAATCTGAATCTTGCACAAAAAATGTGGAAGAGTAGAGCCAATTGGCAGAGCAGTTGCATATTTTACAAAACTACACTTTCTTTCCATTTGCATCTACTCTTTGTTGAATGCCTTTCAGCTACTGATGGTGATTTTGGATTACAAACACTATCATTTTCTACAAGTGTATAAATAATATCAATTAATTCCTCAAATATAAGGCATCCCAGGTAACTGTTTCACCTGGAAAATTCATCTTATACAACTTGGAAGGTCAAGTTGAGCATAAACTGAAGATTATTGGCTTTTCTGAGGGCCACTCAAATAAATGTTTTACATATATATTCTGGCATTCGGCCATATGGTTCATTGAACCGACAACTAGAAGGTGGAATAAAAATAAACAAAGTTTCTTCGTAGGCATTTATTTATATCTTATGTGCTTGATTAATTATTATGGGAACTTGTGGCCTACATTTTGGGGTTTACCAATATCAGAATAAAAAACTAATTGGTTGCTTATCATCTCCTACAACCAAGAAATGTCTTCCTTCTTCCAATACCATCAAACCATATTCATTAGCCCTACTTAAATGCTCACAGGGGCTTACCTCAAACTGAATTTCAGCCATTTCCCCTGCACTTAGAATCACACTTTGGAATCCAATCAATTGTTTCTTTGGCCTCCCATCTCCATGGTTTCCTTGCCTCACAAATAGCAATACGGGATGTTTACCTGCCATCTCCCCATGATTTTTCACTCCAACACAAACTGTGAACTTCCTTTGATCACAGACTTCTACACGTAACTCTGAAACTAGCTTGTATTTTATGGAATCAGTGGTCACAGTTGTATGCAAACTTGAAGAATGATTCAAGTAAAGATTATTTTGGGACACACGTGTGAATTCATAAGAATACTTTGAGTAACTAAGGCCATAACCAAAATCGAAGACTTTGTCTCCTTCATAGAATCTGTAAGTGCGGCCAGGATAGTCTGATGATGATTCTGGCCTCATCCTCATGTCTGTCATTGGTACTTTGGTGAAGTCTTGTGGATACCAAGTCACAGGTAATCTCCCTCCTGCATGGCAACATGTAGTGAACCTTCATTAATCATAAAATTCTTTAGCAATAGACGGTATTAATTCTTTTGCATAGGAAGAACTTTGTTTAAGCATGGTCAATGGCTTGTCACCTGGGTTGTGGTCACCAAAGATTATTTCTGCGAGTGCAATACCTCCTCCTTGTCCTGGATAACCTGCCCAAAATATGCCTCCAATTCTCGGATCATCCTTGGCAAAAGATACATCAATTGGACCTCCAGAAAGAAGCACCAAAACAACTGGTCTCTTTGCGGCTTTTGCAACACTGGTGATGAGTTCTTGTTGCCTCCCAGGAAGCAACAAATCAACACGATCCAGCTCCTCTCTTTCTTGAGTTTGGTCTAATCCCATTATCAACACTACATACTCTGCCTGTTTTGCTATGTCAATTGCTTTGTCAATTGCACCAGTAGAACAAGAAACAGTGTCACATCCAGGGAGGTAAACAATGTTCTTAACATAGCTCTGTAAAGCTTGCAAAGGAGTAACACTCTTGCACGGAGGGCCTGCATAGTTTCCAAGAAGTGTTTGTGCGGAATTGGCGTTAGGGCCTATTACAGCAAGGGACATGGTCGTTTTTGGAAGTGGAAGGAGTTTTGCATCGTTCTTTAAAAGGACAATGCCATTACGAGCAGCTTCAAGTGCCAGAATCTGGTGCTCAGGGGAGCAAATTTGATCAGTCCCAATGTTGCCAAAAGGTTGTTGCACTGGATATCCATTGAAAAGGCCTAACCTCATTCTAACAGCAAAGAGATTATGGAGAGCCCTGTCTATTTCAGATTCAGGCAGTTTTTTCTGCAGTACTGCTGATTTGGTATATTTCTTCAAGTAGGATCCACAGTTGACATCCATACCTGTAAATATTTGTCAAACAAATAAAATTTAGGGCCTCAATTTGTTGTATCCACAAATTTTTCATGATTGAAGGTTAAGTGGAATTCACCTGCAGTACAAATCCATCTGACAAACACAAAACAAAAACCATTTGTTGTCTTTAATTAAGAAAATGAGAAACTAAATAATTTTTTTTATAAAATGCGTGTTGGACTGAATCACGTTAAGCATTTCTAAATAAATGTTGTGCAATTAGCATTGTCCTTCTAAGATCTCATTTAAATTGCAAAAATCACATAAGACAAGTATAACCTTTTAAATTCTTTTAAGATGCTTTTCATAGAAAGATAGAAATGATCAAAGATGAATTATCAAAATTTTATCACACTCTTTAAAATCCAATGCCTATAATTTTCCACAGCAGCATTTCCAGCTAATATGATAGGTGCAGAAAATGTTAAAAGACAATTGCTAGTCCTTTTCAATTTTCTCCTCCTGATAAGGAACTGCAGCAGTACTCTGAGCGTCCAGAAGAAGAAATGAAGACCAAAAGTCTTAGAGGGCTGCCATGGGCAAAAGCCCCACCTACTAAGTGTTCGAGGCAATGAGCCCACAGGGCAAAGATTCAAAGTGGTCCAATATCTAAGACCCAAAGTGCTAGAAAATACTGTAATAGTGTGATGAGGATGAAGAAGTTGCACAGCAAAGGGACAAAATATGAAAATATAAAGAAAAAGATGTTACGTAGAAAGTAGAAACATAGGCACATGCTGCTGCAATGCTATATACGATAAGATCACAAGGGCTGAGGTCCCGCATACCAGCTCTAAGAACATCAACGACAGCATCTTCGGGTGATTTGGCATATCCTTGATCATTATAGATGATTGCGACAGCGTCACAGTCTGATGCGATATACCTGATAAAAATTTTCAAGCAGTGGATAGAGGCCATAAGAACTAATCATTTTTTCTAACATATTATAATGCCATTGAGGTCACGACAATTAACAAATGACAGGAAAAGAATATGCACTTTATTGAAATATAAATTACCCTTTGAAATCCCATTCTCCTCTCACTGTCTTTGATAAGAGATTGGAATCTGCACAGCTTGGGACTCCATTCACTCTATTGTAAGCGCACATTATGCCACTGGCTCGCCCATCCTTTATGCAGCTCTGGAATGGTGGTTGGTATGTGTCGGCTAAATCTTGCACAGTAACCTACAAATATCCAAACAAAAAACTTAACCCGAAAGCAAAAGTTAAATGCTGTTCTGCTTGAGAGAGTTCGTAACGTTTAGAGCCTAAAGTAACTTTTACTAAAGTGGAATAACAACCGCATTTTCCTCCACTAGAACAACTTGCTTCAAGAGTTTGTCCTTGTAGACAGTCGACAGACAGACATAGAATCAAATTCCAAGATAATAACCATGGTGCTACACAGGTTCAAAAGCTTTCTTTTTATTTATTTATTTATTTTATCTAGCCTTCTTTCTCAAGGAAATATGATTATTAAACTGTACCCATATGAATCAAGACAAAACCCAGTAAAGCACATCCATTAGTCTTATTTTCTAATTTTCTGATCATATATAAGATTCATAAAGCAAGCATACCTGAAACCTAGGAGGAATTTTTGCAACATGCTCCAAAATGCATAAAATCAGAAAAATAAAACAACATTTTCTAGCACTTACACGAGCATCAAAGACAAACCGGTTCATACCCTTCCAATTATCCAAATCATAAGCCGTAAAATGCTTACAACAAGCAGAAGCTTGAAGGTGTCCATTAAGCTTCCCTCCTTGAAAAGTATCCCCTTGAATCCCTCTTACATATGACACTGCATATTTCCCTGTAACAAGTGGATCCTCCCCTGGTGTCTCCTGCCCTCTCCCCCATCTAGGGTCCCTAAATATGTTAATATTTGGAGCCCAAAATGTCATCCCATTTGCTTGTCCTGCATTGTATATTGCTCTTGCTTCTCTTCCAATAGCCTTCATTAACATCATTGAAATTAGCAAACCTATCAGCCTTAAAAAAAGTTAAAAGTATACAATGAAACAACTAAATTTTCGTTGAATTGAACAGACTTACTTGGCCAATGCGGTACCACTGATAAGCATCAAAAGAAGCAGCAGTGAGAATGACTTGAGGGAAGCTAGTGGCAGCTTTAATGGTACCATTAAACTTGATGCCAGGGCCGACGTTGGCAACACCATGTAATGCCTCCGACCACCACTCGTAGGCTGGGATACCAAGCCGTGGAATCCCAGGAGCTGAGTTAACAAGTTGAGAAATTTTTTCGTCTAATGTCAGTCTGGAAACAAGGTCCCTAGCCCTTTGACTAATGGGTAGTGTAGTTTGGCAAAAAGGGTAGTTTTTGCTTGATGGGTCCGATGAATCACATGAAAATGGTGGCTGAGTTGAAGCAACATGGATGAGAAGTAGAGTAAAACTGATTAAGGAAACGAAAAAGAGTTCTTGCAACATGATTTTGAGGCGAGTCCTAAAGTTAAAGCCGAAAGTAGTTACAACTTCAGTGAGAAGTGAGAACTGAGAAAGGTCTTTTCAGTTTAATCATTCGTCAGAAGTGAATGACCTAATTGCCCTTGCATTATACATTTCTAAATCGGTTTTTTGGGTAAAAGAAAAGATTTCCGTTATCCTGTCAAATCATTCTTTTTACACTTTTGGGGCAGGGAGTGTTAACATCTGGGGAAGGGGGCAGCTTTCGGAAGATGGTACATGCGAAAGGAAAATTTTCAAATAAGAGCAATGCACAGGAAGTAATTGGGATTTGTTACCATGAAACATCAATACAACTGATTATATTAAAGGAAAATAATAAGTTTTAAAATTATAAAAAAGGAATTAAATGTACTCTTTTATTTATGGGTTAAAATTTTTTTTTTTTTCAAGTAAAAGTAAGTACATTTTTACTCCTTTCATTCTTTGTTAAATCTAACGGTCATAACATCATTCTTTGCTCATTTTTCCCTATTTTCACGTCATAACATCAATTGATCAAACGGTCAATTTTTGAGCAGTCAAAGCTAGCGGTCCATATACAAGTGCCTTACCACAAAAACCTCGCCTTAGGCGTCACCAGAAAGTCGCTGTGTAAAAGTTCTATCGCATTGGGCTCTGAGATCTGTGGTTGGCCCATGACTCGAGTTGCTTTCCTTAATAATGGGTTGGAGCCCATCTAAGGACTACAGAGTCTAAATTTGGTATAATTAGGGTCCATGGACCAATCAAAGGCATCAACCGAACTCACAGTAAGGGGTTTATAGATTGAACAACGCATCCAATTCGGTAGTTGGTCCTAGTTTCAAGCCACAGTACGTTTCTTGATTTAATAATTGTGAACCATTCTAAAATGGTAAATAAATTTGTAATGCCAAATTTTGGTCTACCAAATTCCTGCTTCGCTTACTGGGCTAAGTTTGGTGGTCTACCAAAGAAAGAAACAAGGAAAGAAGATTTCTGGTCTACCGAGACTGATGTAAGCAAGAAGATTTAGTAAAATATGATTGGATGATGCAATCGACACTAATGACTTTTTATATGCTGTAATTTATAAAATTAATTTATCCTTTATCTAAACCTATCATTAGAAGCAACATGTACGCTGCATTTTTTTCATAATTTAACTTATCCTATTGTTTATCTACTTTCCTATATACTTGTAAGACAGTCGAATGTCGGTCATTAAATAAGGTTTTTTATATTTGAAGTGGTTAGAATTTAAATTATAATTTTTAAAATTAAAATTTTAATATTTAATAATAAATTATGTAACTGTTGATAATTTATCTTGATTTTCTTACGTAAACTTAACGTGTTAGTTGTCAAACTTAAAAAAAAAAAAAAAAAATCTTGAAATTAATTTGTACAAGTCTGGGTCAGGGTCAGGTCTGGCTATTGGCCAACACGGGTCAGGTCTGGCTATTGGCCAACACTGAAATTAAGGAAATGCTTGTGGGTGCCTCTGCTAATTTTGGATTTTTCTGCCTCCAGCACAAAATCTAAAATATAAGTTTTTTTTTTTATTCGAGTTTTATCTTACTATTACAGGATTTGAGGGTATGCAGATTTTGATATCAATTATTATTATATCTATAAACTTGAGTTTTCAGAGTTGGAGAGGTGAATTAGGAAGATAGAAATTTGCATTGATAATCTCTCATTTCACAGTAAATAAAAGAGGCGACATTGGTAAGTAATTGACTTTAGCTTCTTTTACACCTCATATTGTACATTTTCATAAAGGAGTGGATGCATGATTAATCTTCCAAAGCAAAGGAAGCAGATGCCTGGACAGCCCACCAGCCACCAATATCACCAAGAGCCAGTGGGATTCTACCAAAGTTGCCTGTCACCAAAGCATTCATCATCCATTAATGTTTCGAATCTCTGCCTACCATCCTGCTATCTTTATCTCTTTACCCCAATTTTGGTACACCCAACTCTTTTTTTTTTATTATTATTATTACTATGTTTTATTTGTACAATTTTAGCGAAAATCCAATTTTCATGGCCCATCTAAAACACACCAAATGCATGCACTTTTATTAATAGAAATAAAATAATTAATTAGTTATCATCATTTTTAGAATTTTGACAACAAGCTACCTTATCTTTTTGGACAAGCACTTTTATCATGATGCAGTAAAAAAAAATGAATCCTTTCGTTTCCATAAACCACAAAAAAAAAAAAAAAGGAAGAATTTTGAGAAATGGTGTCGTTTCGTGGGAATACAAGAGCTTGAGCTAGGTATTGCAAGTGGATGAAGTATCTGCAATCAAGTGTTAGAAGTGGCGAAACAAAAAAGCTTTGAGTCAATAGTCACTTAATTTGTTAGTAAAATATTAAAATTTAAATAATGATAATTTTAAATATAAAAATAAAAATTTTAAAAAATTTTAACAAAAAGTGTCGTGACAAATGATAACAAGGTGATTAAAGAAGAAAGGTTGCTAACCAAAATGAAAAATACGGTAGCTCAAAATTCTAGAGGAAGATATCAAGAATGTTGCAAAGAGAGATTCGAAGAACCAAGAAACTGCCCATTTTGCCAAGGAGCCCTCCCTCCCCTTCTCTTCCCAAATGAAGCCTTTGGAGTTTGGTACACCCAAATGAAGTCTCACAAAGAGAATATAAAGAGAGTGGGCAGTTCCCGATGCTAATTACATGCATGACACTTTGAATCTGATATATAAATAAAATAATTTAAAATATGATATAATGATATAATTTAAAAATAATATAAATAATATAATTTAAAATTTTAAAAATATATAAATAAATTTAATAAAATTAATATTTTATATTTTTATATAAATACAAATTATCAGATATAATTTTTATATAAATTATTATACAAATATAATAATTTATTTGATATAATAATACGAATAATCAAATTTACGAAAATATATCCAATGATTTTTCATATCAATTATGATAGCATGTTTTAACAGATTAAGTTAATTAGTAAATATGTGATTTTATGTTAATAAGCTTGCTTGTGATATATTGATAAAATATTAAAATTTTAATTTTAATATCATAATTCAACTCTACATAATTACAAAATTAAAAAAAAAAAAAACGCCTAAGTTTATTTCTCCCATGATCTTGTAAAATAAAGGGCAAAACAATTCACAGTTACTAGCTCGAGAATGTACAATATTAGGGTTTTTTTTTTTTTTTTATCACAATGTTGGTTTTAATTTCTGAATGATTTTATTGCTGTCATTATAATAGCTGGCAGTCACAATCACACCTGGCTGGAAACTTCATTTTTCCATCAAAAGCCAAAAACCAATTATAAGTATGAATTTGTCCGGAGAGGGACTACTATTGACATTTTGTCTTTTTCCATCCTCGTTCAAAGGGTTGTCCGCCTGATAAATGTGAAAATGCGTGACACCACATTGATTGATCCCACTTTGATAATTGATAGTGGCTTTTCCTAGCATTGTTTAGAGCTTTCTCGTAGTTCATTTTTTTTCTATGGAAAGCTTATATATACAATTGCATTTGCTTAAATACGACAAGTGCTTAGATCCTCCGTTCAGAAAAGTTAGAATCAACTCTCTTCTAAAAGTCCATATCAATTTTTTTGGAAAGACTTTATATAAAGCTCAATTATTTATTTATTGTTATAAAAAAGAAACTGAAGACTTAGGGGATGGAAGAATGGAAATTATAGATGTTGAAATTGAATATAAATTTTTACTGGAATTTATCTTTTGAAAGAGATGGGAATAATAAATTCAATAACTTATCTATTATTTTCTATAATAACCAATAGATATTAGCTACTATTTTACTTAAAAGAGGTGAATTTGAACTTTATATTATGAAGCTAAAACTCATCTCTTTTTAAGTAAATTTTATAATTAGACAGTCAGCTTATTATACTCTTTCATATTTTTAAAAAATTACCACAGTGTTTATAAAAAAAAATTAATGGTACGGAGTCAATTAAATGGTGGAAATCTACGTCTTTTTTTTCTTCTTATTTCCTTAATTTCTATATGAGAGACTAACATTAATCGAAAGACCTTTTTCTCTATATTTTTTTTCTTTCAACTTCCCTCCGACATCCTATCTTTCAATAATTTCTTTCTCTTATCAAACTTAGAGTTAAAATAAATATTGTTGAGAATGAATTTTCAGTACTTCTGCAATGTTCTCCCACCAAAGAGGAGAGAAAGAGTCCAATCAAAATTATTCATTTCAAATTAAAGGTTTATTTAGATGAATAATAATAATAATAATAATAATAATAATAATAATAAATAAAATTAAGAGAATTCTGACAATTGAACAAAAATGTTTAGCAATAAAATAGGTTAAAATATAAAAAAAGTTCTTGAATTAAAAATAAAAAAATAATTTATGTTAAAAATTTATTTAAATACAAATTAAAATTTTAAAAATTTATTTTGATATAAATTAAAACTTGAAGATTTATTTAAATATAATAAAATCTTTGATAGCTCAAGCTTTCCTAATTTTCTTTATTATTTCTACCTAGGTAACATTTTATCATTATAAGCTGAAATGAGAAGCTTGTTTCGCTGATAATCATGTAATTTACTTGTAAAAGAATGAATTTTTAATTTCAATAATTATCAAAATTAAATAGATAACAGTCTCATATGACAATCTCATGTACTAAAATTAATCACCTTGTCTTCACCGTATCCTTATAGGATAGAGAAAATTTAAAATTTGCATATTAATTTTCCGGTGAAAAATCTCGAAGGCCAATAATCTTTTACCGTTAAATTAAAAAAAAAAAAAAAAGAAACCTCAGGCGCCACGGATTTGTTGCAGAGGCACAACAGCTGGCACAAGGTACTAGTGTGTCCCATGGCCCATTTTCTGCATTGCTGAGTGTAACTCACTCGGTCAGGAAAACTTGCCTTTCACTGATCCAACAATAAAAAGCTAGACAATGCTTTGGCAGATTATGAGCAATGAGACCCACCCAACCCATATATACATTTGCATGCAGAGTCATACATTAAGGTCCCAACAAGACATGATTCCCAATTTCAAAACAAAAAAGTTACTGATGTTTACACAGGTATAACAAGCAATATGTTAGAAGATCGAAGGCTCATCCCATTAAAATTTTTTTTTTCAATCAGCCATCTTGGCTCTACCACCCAACTTCTATGTGCTTATATGTTAATAGGAGGTAAAACTTTTGCTGGGTAGGTATTTGATTCTATTCCTAAATGAGTCTAACTGTGATTAGTGATCAAATTACGGAAACAAACTAAAGAAATGGAAAGAAATAAAAACTTAACTTTTAGCTTATTGCAACGTCAGGCGGGATAGAGTTGGCGGTGCAAATAGGAGGGGCATGTAGTATTGCTTCTAGTTATATATTTTTTATATTAAATTATATTTGATACATTATATTGTATAAACTTTATATATTATTTAATTAATAATTAAATATTAATCATTAAAATAATTATACAAAAATTAAATATTTTAAAATTTTACTCATTATTGATACATATCATTTGATTCATTTTATTAATGATATAATATCATTTAATTTATTAATAATATATAAAACTTATATATTAATGATGTATTTGATATAAATTTTCTTTTATACGTAGTCACAATAAAATAAGGAAGCATATGCCGCAGGAAATAATTTTCCAATCTTTTTGGCTGTCTCCACAGATGTAGCCCTCATATATTCAACGAAAATTGAAAAGCAATTTTCCTCTAATTATACATATATATATATATATATATACATATACATATAAATATGTATTATGGTTTTAGCCAGGCATGGAATATTTAAGATTGTTGGATGTATGCATATATTATTTTTATGTGACATAGGAAATGTTTCTTGTTTTAGGGTATGGAAGGTAAATTTTAAATAAAGTTAAAATTTTTAGTAGAATTCTAAAAAAATTAAAATTAATAATATGTAAAAGAGAGAATTAACTAAAAGTACTCTATTAATATAAAGGATCTCGTTAACTGTTGACGTTAGTTAAAACTTTTATCATAAATTTTTATGAAAATACCAAGAAATGAAAAAAGAAAGTGAGAAATTAAAATATACAATATGAAAGCCCAAAAGTGGGTAAGCTCATATTCAATCCATTTTCTGTTTGTGGGACACGGTTACAATTAGATGGCAGAGGAGCTGTAGACATGAGTGGCTTAAGAGTGCCACTGATACCTTTGGTTTTTAAAGCAAAAAAGTTTCCAAACGCAGCCTTACCGTTTATCAATGCCAGCCAAAGCCCAACGGTCTCATTTCGTTTGTTGAGGTGAATCTATTATGACAGAAGGTTGGCCAGCCGACAAGAAAGCACGAACCATGAAACGGACCTTACCTTTTAGGCTTTTAAATAGCGAAAATATTTTTAAAAAAACCTTAAACTAAAATTTAATAATTATCTAAACTTTATTATTTTTTCAATTAATAAAAATTTTTAAATTTTTATTTTTATCAATTAATTTTTTATTAAAAATATTTATTTATTATTTTTATCCAATCAATAATATAATTGAATAAAAATAAATATTTAAAAATTTAATTGATTTTAAATAAAAAATTAATTAATAATAAAATATTAAAACATTTAATGATTATTAAATTTTTATTTTGAAATCTTTTAACCCTTTTACCTTTAAAAATTAAAAAAAAAAAAAAAAAACACGAATCCCTTAACCCACCCAAGTCCGTGGGTGGGTCCCTATTTCACCGACCAAAAATCCAAAATGGACCAAAAACAAGAAGGAAAACGGTGCACGATAACCCCTCACCAACCAGACCACCATCTTAGACTACTAACAGGGGGACTGGACACCGATACCGCCGAGATGGCATCAAGCGCGATTAAGTGGAAGTTAAGACTGGTTTTTATTTCATTTATTTTTTTGCCCTAACAAATTAAAAAAGGCGGAAATCGAGGGACTAGTCGGCTGCGATGAGCAACGTGGTGGAATCGGAGAATGCCAAGGCTCTTGAAAGGGACTGCGAGCTAAACACGTGGACACACTGTATCGTATCTCGTGGACTGCATATGGGGAGATGGGTCGTACCGACTCATTGTTTATTTAATTAATTAACGTGAAGAAAACTTATGAAAGGAATTAAAAATTAGTATCACATATTTTATGTTTATTTAAATAATTAACAAAATAATATAATAAATAATAAATATATGGTAGTGATTTTTTTTATAAAATTAAAACGTTTAATATAACAATTTAAAATGTATTATATAAAAATGATATAAAAATATAATTTAAAATTTTATTAATAATTAAATATAAATTTAATAAAATTAAAAATTATCTTTTATATTTTTATATATAAATAAATTATAAATTTTAATATAAATACGTCAATTTTAATAATTTACAAAATATCTCCATCTAATAGTGTATATATTAATATTTTTTGCTAATTTCTTGGCAATTATCAAGAGAAATCTTAAAATGTCAAGTCAAGGGTCTTTCTCGGAACAGAAAGTCCTCTGGCAACCGACATCCTGGCAACTGACATCCTAACTCTCGGATATGTTTGAATGATATATGTTAATTAAAATATTTAAAATTTTAAAAATTAATTATTTTATTAAAAATAAGTTAATGAAATTCATAATTCTTAAATTTTATTTTAATTTTTAATTTTTAAAAATTCCAATTAAATCTTAATTGCTTAAAGTTATTTAATTTTGATCATTTTATCTATATAACAATCTAAATTTATAATCAATTAAGTCACATTATGACGTCAATAAACATCTTAAGTGACAAAAAAAACAAAATATAATTATCTCAAATTTTAAAGATCAAATATGAAATTATCTCAAAATTTTATATATTTTATGTAAATTTTATAAAATATTAATTTTAAAATTGTATTTTTATATTTTTTTAATTTGTTATTTTTTGCTTTTTAATAGAAAATATATTTTTAAAAATTAAAATTGAAAAATATAAATTCATTTTTTAAACAATCAATATTATTTAAAAAATTAATTATTCTCTATTAAAAATACTATTTTATTCATAAATCATAATAAAAAATATTGCTTTGTATCCAGAAAATAAATATTTTTAAAAATATTAAATATCCTTTTATTTTCCTTTTTTAAATATATATTTATAAAAAATAAAAAAATAAAAACAATTTTTTAAAATTACATATTATTTAAAAAATTCAATAAATTTTTCTATATTCATTTAAAAATTAAATAAAAACTCTATATCTATTTAAAATATTATGTAAAAATTTTCATCTCATTTAAAAAAATAGATTTATTAATCTATTCAAAAATTTATTTTCGATCTGAAAAATCTATTTTGAATCTATTTTTTTAACTTTATATTCATATAAAATAAAAAATGTAATTTACAAAATTTTTATTTTTTTCTTTTTTAAAAATCTTCTTTTATAAAATATATTAAAAAAGGAAAATAAAAGATAATTTAATATTTTAAAAAATTTAATTTTTAGGATAGTAATAATATTTTTTATTATGATTTATGAGTAAAATAATATTTTTAATAGAAAATAAATTTTTTATTTTAAAAATGTATTGAATTTTTCTAAAAGCAATTTGAAAATTTTAACTTAATTTTAAGTTTTAATTATCTATTATAAATTTAAAATAAAAAATCTAACTAATAAGTTATATTATAAAAAATATATAAAAAAGTAATTAAAAATCATATATTTTTAAAAATATATGAAAAATATAAAATTGTGAGATAGTTTTATTATTAATCTCTAAATTTTGAACAAAAAAAAATCTATTTTGATCCTTTTTTACCACTTGGGTATCTGTTAACATCATCATATGATACTTATTGACATTTACAGTCAATTTCAATGATTTCATAAATGAAATAACAAAAATGAGATAGTTTTGAGTAATTGGAGATCCGATTAAAATTTTTTAAAATAAAAAATTAAAATAAATTTAGATTAAAATTCATGAGCTAAAAGTGCCATTAACCCTTAAATAATAATGAAAAAAATTAATAATTTTTGAGGAATTTTAAGAGAAAATTTGAGGTTTTCAATTAAAAAAAATCCATTTCAGGAGATGATTTTTTAAAATTTTTAAAATTTCTTTTTTCTTTTTTGCTTCAGACGATCCATTATAAAATTCAAATTTTTTAAAATAAAATATTAATTTATTTAATTATAATATATATTATCTTATTAATAACTTATATTCATCTTTACAAATCGAATATAACTCATGTTGTATTTTAATTATCTTTTCTTTCGTTTTTAATGTTATTAATTTTTTAAAAATTATTTTTACATCGTCAAATTTTAGTAATCATTTTTAAAAAATTTATTGAAATAATATAATTATGAATACTGAACTTTTAGAATAATACATTTTAAAATATATTCGTTTCAAAATTTTTATTCTGCATTAATAATTTTAACATTTGGGAAGCGACTTTATAAAACCGTCTTTTTCGGGTGAAATGAAAAAAACGAAAAAAAGAAAATTAAAGTGAAAAACAAAATGCTATGGCCATAAACCGACAATATATCCGGTTCTTTCTCAAATATGCAACTTGAATCAAACCAATTATTGGAAATAGCTTGGATTGACTTTACAGAAATTGCCAGAAGTTTTGGGAGAAAAAGTGGCAATGATCAAAGATAACGAGATCTTTTTTGTTTGATAAACATGTGGATTTAGTTAGGGACGGTGACAGATCGGTTCAGACAGTTTTTTATCAAAGATAATGAGGATCTTTTTTGTTTGATAAATGTGTGGATTTAGTTAAGGATGATAATGATAGGACCAACCTAAATTTTTATTCGTTTTAAATTTGATTTAATTTAATATTTTTAAAATTTAAAATTAATATTATATAAATTATATTCGATTTGAAATTAATAAAATATTATTTTTAAAATAAAAAATATTATTTTTAAATATAATTATATAATTATATAAATATATATAAATAAAAAATTAATTTAAAAATTATTTTTAAATAATATCAAATCAGATCAAATTTATTTAAAATTCAAATATAATTTTTTTAAACATTGCTAGACCCGATTTCAAAAAAAAAAAATTTAATAAGATTAGATCGGATCAAAACTTACTGAAAGTGAATTAGATTGTCCACCCTGGATTTAGTTTCCTGTTATTCAAAATGGATCTCAACGAGTAACTTACTGATCGGCTAAAAAAACCTGTAATTTATTAAAAGAAAAAAAAAATTTCTGATAATATTTGAACCTTCTTACCCCTTTACCTATTCTTAAATGTTAAAATATTTACACGCGGAAATTGACAAACACGTTAAGTTAACAAATCACGCTATTAGATTACATGAAACTTTCAAGGGTAGTTTGGGAAAGTGAAAATGGTAATAGAGAAAAGAACTTTGACCCTTTGGCGGTTTGGCCTGGGTGAGCACCCAACATGTTTACCTGTATAAAAACAACCCAAAAATTCAAGCTAATTTACAGCTTAATCCATTTGTATTTATATCTTTTACCACTAAAAATCCAACTAATTCAGTTTGCGGTCTGTAATAACTAACCGCCATCAGGGCAAAGTTCGCCGTAAAAATCGGGCAGTTGAGAGTGGACCCTACAAAGCACACGGGATTCCTTTGTTTGAACCATTGGGCCCTTCGCTCTTGGGGTCCACAGTCATACTGCCCCGCAGCCAAGCCCTTAGGCTTTACCGCTATTTAAGCAGTGCCACTTATAGAGGCTTCATTGCTCTTTTCGCAAAAAGCTCTAGACATTTCCTTTGTTTCTTTTATTTATTAGTTTTCTTCTTCAATTGTTTTTTGCTTAATCTTCAGTTAAACTAATCTATTTTGGATTCTCCATTCGAGTTGTAACTGTACTATCGGTTTTGAATTGTTTCAGGTTTCTCTTTCTATCTCTCTGTTTGTTTCCCGGGAAACCGTTCTGATTCCCGTTCTGTGTGCGTCTTTTATTTCGTGTTTCTTGTTCTGCCCGTTCTTTTGGTTTTAAAGTTCTTTGTTCTTTGTCTCTTCGTGATCTACAGTCCATCACTATTTGGAGGTAATTTTTTTCTTTATTCACAGTCATTCTTTTCAAGCTGTTCTTATATTTTTGAATGATTTTTGCTGGCTATGAATGAACCGTTTAGGACTCTTTAAATTTTGTTGTTTATTTTTTTATGTTTTTTCATTTTTTTTTGAAATTCTCTTTTCAAATTCCTCATTCAATAACTTTTTTCTTATTTCTTTCTTGTTTGATAATAGTAAGTAATAGAGGCGTTTAAGGCTTTTTTTTTTCACTAAAATTTTGTTTAACCTGTGTCTTGACTATAGAATAATGGAACACTTCCAAAACGACGATCTCGAATACGTTGTCGATGACTACTTCGACGTCGATGATTTCGAACACGACAGTCCCTTCGCTGAACCTGCGCCACAGAGAGACACCGCTGAATTTGACTACTTTGACTCCGACTTTGAAGACGATTTTGAATCAGTAAGGTTTTTCTTTTCTTTTTTTTTTAAATCTTTCACGATTATGCTTGATTCTCAGGATTTAGATTCTTGAATCTGTAATTAACTTGTTTTTTACAAATATTTTTGTGGTTATTTGGAAACAGAGTAAGCCGAAAACTGATACATCAGCTGTGGAAGCAAGAAACGGAAAAGATATACAAGGAATTCCTTGGGAGAGGCTTAATTTCACTAGAGATAAGTACCGCGAGACGAGATTGAGACAGTACAAGAACTACGAGAACCTCTTTGGTTCTCGTGAAAATATGGAAAAGGTCAGTTTCTGTATTTCTTGCTAAATCTAAAACGGTTTTTTTTTTTTTTTTTTTTACGTTAATTCTAACTTTGACATAAATAGGATGGGAAAAGCTGTTTATTTATCACCGTGTTCTAAGGGCATGTAGTTTTTTCCTTTTTTTTGGGCTAAATAATTAAATGTTCATATTGTGTTGACAGGAATGCTTGCAAGTAGAGAAGGGACAGGCCTTCTATGACTTTCAGTTTAACACAAGACTTGTCAAATCGACAATTGTGCACTTTCAGGTAGAGAATTTGCTCACTACCTTCATTTTTTTTACTACTGGTCCTTTTTTTTTTTGCAATTTTGTTCCCATTTTAAGGCAGATGCATTGCATTTCTTTGTGTGGACATTTCCACTCTTCATCTTTCTTTTATGAATAGTCTGTTCAAGCAGAATTTAGTTGATTTTTAAAATGACATGTCCGTACTTTCAATGCTTTGAATGCATATCAATTTTAAATTCATTCTGCGCTTAACTTTCGTGTCCTTTTTTCCATAGTATTTAAACGTACCTGCAGTTTATTATAGACGTGATATTTTGAGAGTTTTTGAATTTGAATTGTGTTATTTTTATATTTAGAGCAGTTTGCTGCCATAAAGTTTTGCATATTGTTCTGCATCCTCATAAATTTGGTATTGGTGATTCATGTACTCATCCTTTTCAAATGTTTTGAACTTCAATTATTTGCATATCACTAGTCTCATAGTTTTGCAGGTCCTGTTGTCATTTTATTACACTATCCATGTTATATTATTTGATTGTAGCTCTGTGCGTGAACCATTCATTGGAAGGTATGGAGTTTACAGCTGCACTATGTGACCTTAGGCTTCATTAATTTATTTTTTTCCCTTTTGTTATAAATGTAAATTAGATGGCTCTATACTTAACTTGGCAGCAGCCAGCTAATTTTAGAGTGGAACATTTTTGAGATTTGATGAGGGTCAGCAATGCCGAATTTTAATGGACCCATTTGAGGCATCAAGATGGGGTTTGTATGCACATGAATCCTTTTTGTGCAGATTTGTGAAGGATGCTTTAGTTTATACTTGAGCATGCTAACAGTTATACAAATTGTAAAATTTTAAAAGCAATATTTGCGGAGGTACCATCTGATTACGGATATTGATGCTTCGTGGTTGTGGTATGACTTGGGGTTTTGAAATTTGATTAACATTTTATAGTTGTAGAGCTTTACATTTGTAGTTGTTCACAAACATGCACAGAGTTCAACCACGTACTCTCACAGCTCCCTCTTGCATATGCTTGCACATGCCACTGCTTTAGTTTCCAACAACTGGGAAGCCCATGATGTTGATGAGTTTTGAATTATTTCTTAGATGTAGTCTTTTGTGATGCTAGATGACTATGGGTATTGAGTTGCCATAGGTTTAACATTTAGCTACGCTCATCTGAACAAAGTGCTAAGGCAGCTACATCATACTTGTTGTGAATTCAGGTGTTGATTTATCTGGTTTTTATCCTTTAATTCAGTCATTGGCATTTCTCAGGATTATAAACTTATTTTTGCATTTAGATATATGGTTTTTTTTATTGTTCCTGTAATGTGGATTGGCAATATATTTTATGTTGCCTGCTAATTATATGAATTTAACCTGTGGCATTTAGGAATGCTATTTCTCTCTTATTTCAGCCTTCAATGCAGGTTGGGAGTAATTTCTGAGCAGCTAGCGAGGTAAAGAAGTGCTGTTTATATGGTATGATAGGAAGCATTTAAGAGGCCCATGTAGTGATTCCTGTAATTAGAGTAGAGCGATATGTCCTGTACTTGAAGTGCAATTTACACTTAATTTGCATTTCTTCATGCAGGATTGTTTTTATAGTATTAGATGCATTCATAATTATCAGAGCTGTGTTACTTTATTGTTGCTTTTGCGGGACCACCTGCATGCATAATTCAATTTAATTTGCTTGATTTACTGTTCTGAGATATAATTTGTTCTGAGTAATCCAACTTGTGTTACTTTACTTGATTTGGTGTCCTACGTTGTTCTTGGATGATCTCCTTCATGTGCATGCTGAAGTCTCCCTTTTCTCAGATTTATTTTTGTATATTTGTTTTGCAATCAAGATATAGAAAAATCTTACTGGTGCCAAATTACGAAAGAAAGTTTTTGTGTTGTGAATGATCTGTAAATTGTCTATGCCAACTGGCTTTTGAATCTTAGTTGGGGGGTAAATGGATTATTGGATCTGTATAGATATGCATTGGTGGTGCTGGTGTGTAGTTTTTTCATTGTTGGTTTTATGCTTCCATTTCTTTATTTTTTTTTTCCCTTTTTTGCGATAGAAGTCTGGAGTTGTTGAATAGATACTAGGTAGTGTTGACATGAGCTACAAGGTGTGCGCCGTCTCTAGTTCACCATGAGTTACTGTGTGGTAATCTCTATGCATTATTCTTCATAGCAGCTAGTCAGTTTATAGATATTCCATTTTATTTTATCATTTTTTTGTGGCTAATTTATCTTGTATTAGCCACTGTGTGAAGGTGATTCTCTTTTCTTTTTCTATTCGGAACATATGCATTTCTACTGTTTGTTTTTGCATGTGATCCAAGCCAACTCGTGTTATATCATATCTACATGTGATTGTGTTGAGTCATATTTTTAAGCTATATGGGGTGAGTCCCAACTATTTTACCATCCTTAGCAGTGGAATAATCTTTCTGCATTACTCTCTTGATTTGCACAATAAAGAAAAATGGTGCTTTATGGCTCCTGTGGTCTACTCATTTAATTCTATGCAATCTTGAGAGTTTCATGGTGTTGAGTCATACCTTTATGCTTTAAACTGTGTCCTTTTTATAATTTTAACATAATTTTCTATTTCTTTCATCATTTTTGTCTTGTGAGGCAAACTTTTCATGCATTACCCACTATTTGTGATTTTTTTTTTTTTTCATTTTCCTTTCTATGTCCATAATGGGTATTTTGAGGAAAGTGAATTGGGGCTTGAATTTTGTATAGGACTGAGCTCAATCAACAATCATGTTTAACTGTTTTGACTTGGGCATTCTTAGTGTTTTGTTTTGTGTGGAATTCAAATGAACTTGTCTCCTTTTTTTTATTTTTTTTATGGAACGATGTTGGAAGACTGAATTGTGACTATAAATTGTTTTGGCCATCCTATTGGGTGGTGAAGCTAGTTAATGAGTCTGTAGTTAACAGCAATACCCCTTTTTGTAGGTGATAGGATTATGTGGAAGAGTGTGGTTTTCTACACTTGCATGCTAAAAGACTTGAATTTTGATTTACTGATTTAAGATTTTAGTTTCAATGACTTTCTAGGTGATACATGATCTTATCTTTTTATCTGCTTTCATGTATGGCAGAAAGCTATTATTAGTTTATGGTAATGAGTTTAATTTATTTTTCCTTGTGCAGCTGAGAAATCTGTTGTGGGCTACATCAAAGCACGATGTGTACCTCATGCAAAATTACTCAGTAATGCATTGGTCATCACTGCTACGCAAAAGCAAAGAAGTGCTGAATGTGGCTAAGCCAATTGTTCCCAGCCTGGTTAGTTGGGATGGCCTTGATAAAATTTGAATTTCGCTGTTAACTTTGTTCGGAGGGTCCTTGAGTTAAATTCTTTCTTTTGATTTTTTTGTAGAAACGTCATGGATTGCTATCTCAGCAACTCTTGAGGGTGCAGATTAGCACTATGGCAGTTAAAGAAAATTTAATGGTGGCAGGTGGTTTTCAGGGGGAGCTTATTTGCAAGGTACGTGTTTGGCTTACAGAGGTTTATTGATTTGATATCTTATTTGCTATTTGGCTCATTTTGTTATTTATTCTTCTGCTTGTTCAGTATTTAAATCAACCCAGGGTGGCATTCTGTGCAAAATTAACTACCGATGATAATGCAATCACCAATGCGGTGGATGTGTACTGTGATCCTAGGTGAGAAATACTTCTCTTAGGAGTTTTGGGCAATTTTGATGACATTCTGAAAGGCAAGCAACTGAAAACTTTTATATCCTCAGTGGTGCAATGAGAGTTATGGCTGCAAATAATGATGCTCAAATCAGAATATTTGATGCTGAAACTTTTGCTAGCCTTAATTGCTTCTCATTCGACTGGTCTGTAAATGTAAGTGCTAGTCTTCAGGAGCCTGCTTTCGAAGTTCTACCTGTCATCATTTGTAAGTACTGATTTCCTCTATGGTTGTGTGCTCTTTCCAGAATACCTCTGTAAGTCCAGATGGCAAGTTCCTTGCGGTCCTTGGAGATAGTGTGGAGTGCCTAATTGCTGATGCTCAGTCTGGCAAAGTGTGTCACTCTTGCTCAGTCTCCAAATAATTTGTGCATTTGGATGTTTAATTCTGTATCTAATTTTATTTGCATGATGCAGGTCACCAGCAGCCTAAAAGGTCATTTGGATTATTCTTTTGCTTCAGCTTGGCACCCTGATGGGCACATTCTGGCAACTGGGAATCAGGACACCACATGCAGATTGTGGGACATAAGAAACTTATCCAAGTCCCTTGCTATATTGAAGGGAAGAATGGGAGCAATTAGAGCTGTCAAGTTCACATCAGATGGTCGGTTTCTGGCCATGGCTGAGCCAGCTGATTTCGTCCACGTCTTTGATACAAATTCAGGTTATGTTAATTGCCAAGAAATCGATCTTTTTGGTGAGATTGCTGGAATATCCTTTAGCCCAGATACAGAATCTCTCTTCGTTGGGGTCGCTGATCGAACTTATGGCAGCTTGTTGGAGTTCAACCGTAGGCGGTATAACCAGTACTTAGATTCCATCTTGTAAATCCCCCAGTATCTATTAGAGGCAGATTATTGTAAATATTTTAGGGGTAGTTTCAAGATTGCCTGGATAGCTGGGTACTAGTATATAATATACCTTTCCGGGCGAGAGGGAGCAGATTTAGTTTAAATTGTTGCCTCAGTAAGTTGTTTCTGTGAAGTTGAATTTTTTTACCGACACAAACGAATGAAAATTTTTGCTTTTGTAAAGCTGCTGGCAGTCGTATGTTTTATCTTCAATACGTCTTCCTTTCGGGCCACCAAGAAATACTGTGATGTAGTTCGATTTGTATCCTTTGCCGACAAAGTGAAATAAGTTTCCAAGTTTAAAACAAACCACAAACAGAAAAACGGCAAGCAAATGTTTCGTTTCTTTTTTTTCTTTATGGAGCAGGACGGCATCAAATTATTTTATTAGGTATCTGTCAAAATGTAGTGCTAAAACTTGGTTCCAATTTTTTGGCCAAAGTTAAATGTTTTACTGCCATCTTTCTAACATCCGCTGTTGTGTGACAATAATTCGAGATTTGCCTTAAACCCGTATTAAAGGCTGATTTTCATCTTCTTTCAAAGAGATACAAACGGCAAACAATAAAAATTAACGATGTTTGATTATGGATTGTGATTTTTATTTAGAATATAATAATTTGTATAAATGGAGCCCAAATTCTTTGAGGACGGTAAAGGCGAGGACTAAGTCCAATCGATTGGTGCAGGAAATTGACGGTGACCACTGCTGTCGGCAAGATATAATTTGTGTAGTAAAAGATTAGAGGGCTCAACTGATTGTTTCATGCATGAAGCATCCCCTTTGACATAGACCTTACATCCCTTATGATATACATAGGTCCGTATCAATCATCCATTTGTTTGATGCCTCTCTTGGCTATTTATACCCATTGTTATGGAATATCAAATATGGACATTGTTGCGGCTTTGTTGTGGTTCCTCCTTCACACGAAAAAATATTAAAATTGGTCACTTTCGCTTCGGCAAAAGCTAAATGCTAAACTAGATCATTCTCATAATTAATCAGCATAGGTTTTTCGTGCAAGAATGGAGTTTGCCGACGCTCAATATTATCAATTCACGCTAATCAACTAATTGGGCACGTTACCTCATCCACCATTTCTGGAGATATAGCTTTAGTCACTGAAATCAAATGCTATCCCAAGAGCCTAAATGACAGCATATGGATGGAAAATCTTATCCCAATCTATCATTATGGTTTGTGAATGTGATGGTAATTAATCACATTGGTTTAAAACAAATTAGTCCACCATTATGGATAGCCACTTGACGTGTTACTTTTCGACTCTAGCATGCAACTTGCCCTTGGCCTGGGGCTACTAAGTATTGGGTAGCAGATAATAAGGGGAGAAGAAAAGCTTTTAAGTTAATGAGGGAATTATCAAAGAATCAACCTCCTTGATTTCGACTTTCATCTTCAAGGTCAAAATTCAAATGCACACGGGAAGAACTATGCAATGGAATTAAGCTCCTTTTGAACAACTAGTAGAAATTAGAAATTTCCTTTCAGACTGGATTTTCAATACTTTGCTCATGGACAAAACTTGTGAACATGGTTGAGAGGGGCTTTTTCTAATATGATAGAGTGTTTCTTTTTTTATTTATAAATTTTGAAGATAGATTAAGGCATCCACTGACCAATAACTAACTTTCATAAGACGTGGGAGGCTTATTACCTATGATTTGAAATTAATTATTTAATTGGATAAAATTTATATAAAACTTTTTTGGTGAAGTTTGTAAATTTTTTTAAAAAAATAATTTTATAAAAAATTTAAATTTATAGATTTATAGAGTTTAATGTGAAATCAATAATATGTAAACAAAATTATTAAAAATATTGTTTATAATTTAAATTTGATCGATATTTATTTAATAGTAAAAAAATTGTCAAATATTTTTATTAAAAATATCTATCTAAAAAACATATCAAAATTTATTAAAATTTTTTCAAAATTTTTATACTTGATTTATGTAATGAAAATTTTTAATCTATTGACTTTTAATTTTAATTTTAATTTTGATTTATTTGTTTCTAATAAAAAATTTCATCTAAGTCGTTATATTATCTAATTAGTAAATTTTACAATCTAATTTTTTAGTACAAAAAAATTATAACCTAAAAAATAAAATGAAAAATTATAGACATTAAAATTTAAACTTGAAATTTATTAAATATTATTTAATAAAAATATTTATATAAATAAATTGAATTAAAATTAAAATTTAATTTAACAATCTAAATTAAATAAGCTCACATTATTATCCGATCCCTCGACATTAAGAGTTATTATAAACTAAAAGTCTAAATTGGCTTCCGCTCAGCCTTATTGCGACTCCTTTTTTTTCCACGACAAGCAGATGAAACTTTAATTTTCATAGTATCTGCTTTGAAAATATAAACCCAATTGTTCCACTTGAAGATTAGACGGCATCTAATTGTCCCACTTGAAACTTGAATTGAACTCATAAAGCGACCTTCCAAACCTAATAAATTAGCCCTCCACCATAGTTGGGGCGCCCAACTATGTTTTCATCCATGAAAATGAACTGAAAGTAACAAGTTTGAAATATTTATAGCCTGTAGAAGATCGGCCCATGTGTAGGCGTTTCAGCATGGGCATGGGCGATTGGATTGACTCAGTGGCTCAAGGCCCACATCCCAACAGCGACCTAACACTAACATTGATTAAATTAAATAAAATGAAAATGTGGCAGACTATAATTCATGCATTCCAAGTTTCCAACAAATTATGGACCCGTAAATTTATTTATTTTTCTTCGTGAGGTAGTTTGAACAATAGTTTATGTCGGATTAAGAATTTTGTCACCACCAAAGATTTTGACACAACTAGAAGAAACAATTTGCGTTGATGTATCAACTTCAAGAACAAAGATTCTCCTTCAATACAAATGCCTGTTTGCGTAGGGAAATCATAAGGAAAATTGTAGTAATTTGAGGGTTGCCATGTGCAGTTTCGTGAAGAAGTTAAATTGTGGAAAATCCCCCACTAAATCAGTTGAAAAATATAACTACATGAAATTCCAATGAAAATGACAAGAGTTTCACTGTCTTCCAGAAATTCGTAGTCGGTAACGTTAAGAAATATATATATATACATACACACACTCATGTAAGAGCTGCTTTGACAGCTTTCTTGTGTTTCTTAACTCAATTTTATGGACATGAAGGAAGGTTTTCACGAATGTTTTAATCAGTTTGAAACTTGAATAAAAATCTTTAATTTACGGGGTACCGTCTAGGTTGCAGCCATGTGTTTTGCTCCCTCGACGATCTGACCTAACTCAATGATTACCACCTTCGATCGATATGGTGCTGAGCTATTCTTTGTTAAGAAAATGAAATCGATTTGATGAAACGGAAATATGTGGCTAGCTGATTAATTACTAACATAATATTTAAAATTTTTAAAGTTGTTAAATATCAAACTCTAGCTACTAAAATTAAAAATATAGTATTCTATCAGCAAATCATATAATTATTGTTCTTAATTAATTTTGAGTTGTTCAATTCGAAACAGCTCAAAAACCCAGTTCATGGCTGTTCACGTTCAACGCCAAGTTGCAACTCCTTCAACGCCAAGTTGCAACTCCATATCCTCCTCAGAGTACTACGTACTTCATCAGCAAAACACATGGCCCTTACATCATAATCACATCCGACAACCAAAGCATTGTTGCGCCTGAAGCAATAATTACAACAATACAGAAGCAATAGACAACAATCAATAATCAAATGCGCAGGAAAAATAAAGCACACCAAGATTTACGTGAAAAACCCTCCAGTGTAGAGGAAAAAATCACGGGCCACCAGAAAAATCTTCACTATCAAATAATAGTTATACAAAGTTCTTCTCTAGCTAAAACTAGAGCTAATCAACAACTAGAGAAACAATTGGAGAAATCTCACTAAATAAGTGACTCAACAAATACACCATGGATTTGTTCCTAGAGAGCTTCAAACCCGATCTTCACCGTTCAGAATGTATAACTCTGAATCATAAACCTCCTGACAAGGTTCCAACTCAATCGGACCACGGATCGACTTCCGTTTAACCAACTCTCCCTTCTCTTTTTTCTCTCTCTGCTTTTCCTGGCTTTTCTTCTTTTTCTGCTTGGTTGTCGACACACACATAAAACAACCCCACCTCTTTTTTATTAAGTAGCTAGGGCTCTGTGTAAAATAAAAGATCAAGGCCCATGGCCTTTACTTGGTCCAAAACCACTTACATGGGACTGGACCCCATTTTCCTAACAATCTCCCCCTCCAGCCCCATTAGGAGGAGATTCATCACCATAGCAGTTTCATTTGGAACTTACCTTGGCCAGGGAACTCATTCCGGCCAAGTTACTGCAAAGCTCAAGCTTTTCCCTGAGAAGTATCTTAGTCAACATATCTGCCACATTTTTATCAGTATGGACTTTCTTCAATAGCATCTGCTGTTCTTCAATCACTGAACGTAACCAATGATATCTAACATCAATGTGCTTTGTTCTAGCATGGTACATGGTATTCTTACTCAAATCTAAAGCACTCTGGCTATCACAAAATACCACATACTCTTTCTGATTCAACCCTAATTCAAGAAGAAAACGTTTCATCCAAAGCATTTCTTTACATGCTTCAGTTGCTGCAATATACTCAGCCTCTGTAGTTGACAAAGCAACACACTTCTGCAACTTAGACTGTCAAGATACAGCTCCTCCTGCAAAAGTGAAAAAATACCCTGAAGTAGATTTCCTACCATCAAGATCGCATGCCATGTCAGCATCAGTAAACCCTTCTAGAACTGGTTGTGAAACTCCATAAGTCAAGCACATTTTTGAGGTACCCCTCAAATATCTAAAAATCCATTTCACTGCTTCCCAGTGAACCTTTCCTGGATTAGAAAGAAATCTGCTCACTACACCAACTGCATGAGCAATGTCAGGCCTTGTACAAACCATAAGATACATTAAAGAACCGACTGCAGAAGAATAAGGAATACTAGACATAGCTAGTTGCTCTTCCTTAGACACTGGACAAGATTTCTTACTTAGGTGAAAATGGTTGGCAAGTGAACTACTAACTGATTTAGCATGTTGCATGTTGAATCTACCAAGCACTCGTTCAACATACTTTTCCTGTGACAACCACAGCTTTCCAGCTCTCCTATCCCGGATAATGTCCATACCAAGAATCTGCTTTGCTGGACCTAAATCTTTCATATCAAAAGACTTAGACAATTGTTCTTTCAACCTGCAAACCATACTAGCATCTTGTCCTACAATCAACATATCATCAACATATAATAATAGGATAATGAAGTTACCATTAGGGAATTGTTTAATATACACACAAGAATCCGCTGCTGTTCTTTTATAGCTATGACTCACCATAAAAGAATCAAACTTTTTGTACCACTGTCGCGGAGCTTGTTTCAAGCCATACAAGCTTTTCTTCAATTTGCAAACTAAGTGCTCTTTCCCTTTCACTTCAAAACCCTCAGGCTGATTCATATAAATATCCTCCTGCAAATCACCATGCAAAAATGCAGTTTTAACATCAAGTTGCTCAAGCTTAAGATTCAAACTAGCTGCCAATCCCAGTACCACTCGAATAGAACTCATTTTTACAACTGGAGCAAAAATCTCATCAAAATCGATGCCTGGTTTCTGAGAAAAACCTTTTACTACCAATCGAGCTTTGTACCTCACTAGTTTGTCACCATCCTTTTTCAACTTGAACACCCATTTATTCTTTAATGGCCTCTTCCCTGTTGGAAGTTTAACAAGATCATAAGTACCATTCTTTCGTAATGACTCCATCTCTTCTTTCATTGCTTTTAACCAGTGCTCTCTATCCGGAGTAGCCTGCACATCTTGAAAGCTTTTTGGCTCCCCTTCACTGGTAACTAAAATAAAATTTGAACTTGGATACCTGGTAGATGGCCTGCGCTCTCTAGTAGATCTCCTAGGCT
Source organism: Durio zibethinus (assembly GCF_047325235.1). Lineage (NCBI taxonomy): Eukaryota > Viridiplantae > Streptophyta > Magnoliopsida > Malvales > Malvaceae > Durio > Durio zibethinus. The sequence continues at coordinate 32,862,027 of NC_143162.1, forward strand.
GAGACTCTACATCACTTGATGCCGAAGGTAGCTCCCCCTGCTCAACACTCTCAGGTAGAGAGGATTGCTCCCCCTGCTCAAAACTAATAGCATCTGGCTCATCACCAACTGTAGCTGGCTCATCTATATCCCCAAGTTCTATTTCTGGCTCATTTTCACCATCTGTGGCTCTTTCCTGTGAAATCTATGTCGGTGTTGAAACATCACACTCAACAGTAACTCGTGTAGTCTTCTCATTTTTCTCAAGGTCTACTATGATTTCTTTTTCATGAAAGACCACATCTCTGCTTCTGACTGTCTTTCTCTTTACTGGATCCCATACCCTGTAGCCAAATTCCTCATCACCATATCCTACAAACACACACTGTGTAGCTTTACTGTCAAGCTTTGATCTCTGCTCTTTCGGCACATGCATGAATGCTTTACACCCAAAAATTTTCAAGTGAGAGTATGAAGCATCTTTTTCTGTCCACACTCTTTCTGGAATGTCAAAGCCCAAAGAAACTGATGGTGACCTGTTAAGTAAATAACAAGCTGTGTTGACTGCTTCACCCCAGAATGGCTTTGGTAATTTTGCCATCCTCAACATACATCTGACTTTTTTCACAATGGTGCGATTCATTCTTTCAGCTATACCATTATGTTGCGGTGTTCCAGGTTCTGTCCTCTCATGCCTGATCACATGCTTTGAGCAATACTCTTCAAAGCTTTTAGATGTGTATTCCCCACCATTATCAGTTCGAATACACTTCAAGGGTAACCCTGTCATCCTTTCAACCATGGCATGAAATTTTTGAAAATACTGCAGTACCTGACTTTTATATTTCAACATATACACCCAAGTCTTACGTGAAGCATCATCAATAAAAGTAACAAAATATCTGCTACCACCTAATGACTCAACCTCAATGGGATCACATACGTCAGAATAAATTAATTCCAATCTATTTTCTTTTCTCTGAGAACTTTTACGAAAAGAAACTCTATGATGCTTACCAAACAAACAATAATCACATGAATCGAGAGACATACCTTTGGTCAAGGGAATGAGAGAGTGCCTTGCCAAAACCTGTAACCCTTTTTCACTCATGTGTGCCAGCCTCCTGTGCCACTAGTTTGCTGAAGCATCATTTTCAACGGTATTTACCTGGTTACCGTTCAATTGCATCCATGTCTTATACATTGTGCAGCATAGTTTTCCCCTTGTAACTATCATAGATCCTTTGAGAAGCTTCCACTGTCCATTCTTTTGTCGGCTTTCATATCCCTCCTTATCAAGGACATTAATAGCAAGCAAGTTCATTCTCATATCTGAAATGTGTCTGACATCCCTCAAAGTGAACATGCAACATGTACTAGTTTGTACAACAATATCACCAATCTCAACAATCTGTGACACACTCTTGTTTCCCATCTTGGTACAACCAAAGTCTCCTGCTTTGTAAGTTGTAAACAACTCTCTCTTAGGAACACAATGATATGCCGCTCCTGTGTCAACTATCCACTCAATGTCGGGATCACTAACATGATTACAATCACCATGTGTACAAATCAAAGTAACTAAATCACTATATGAATTCACTGCTGCAACATTGCTATCATCTGAACTCTTGCCTTTCTCATCTTTTCGCTTTTGCTTCAAGATTTTACAGTTTCGTTTTATATGACCCGCCTTACCACAATGGAAACACTTCACTTTACCTCTAGACTTGGATCTATGTTTAGACTTACAAGTTGTAATCTTTTTAACAAGCATAACTTTATTCATACCTGTTTTTCTCTCATACAATGCTGCCAATTTTTCCCAAACAATGTGAGCATCTGACTCTTGTGCTACATGATGGAACACGCTGATATCAACCCATTTTTTAATTGTAGCTAGCGTCTTTCTATCTAGCTTCTTCCAGCTTTCATCTTTCATATCTGCTGGTTTAGCCGAATCACCCAATACTGGCTCATACAAATCTTTGCAGTATAGATGATCTTCCATCATAGGCTTCCAAATTGAATAATTTGATGCTGTCAATTTTATCATGGAACCTGTATCACCCTCCATGATCTCAAACAGAATTTACTTCTATCATGTGTTGCTTCTGTATCGATGTCTCAAATAACTCTCGCTCTGATACTACTTGTTACGCCTGAAGCAATAATCACAACAATACAGAAGCAATAGACAACAATCAATAATCAAATGCGCAGGAAAAATAAAGCACACCAAGATTTACGTGGAAAACCCTCCAGTGTAGAAGAAAAAACCACGGGCCACCAGAAAAATCTTCACTATCAAATAATAGTTATACAAAGTTCTTCTCTAGCTAAAACTAGAGCTAATCAACAACTAGAGAAACAATTGGAGAAATCTCACCAAATAAGTGACTCAACAAATACACCATGGATTTGTTCCTAGAGAGCTTCAAACCCGATCTTCACCGTTCAGAATGTATAACTCTGAATCATAAACCTCCTGACAAGGTTCCAACTCAATCGGACCACGGATCGACTTCCGTTTAACCAACTCTCCCTTCTCTTTTTTCTCTCTCTGTTTTTCCTGGCTTTTCTTCTTTTTCTGCTTGGTTGTCGACACACACATAAAACAACCCCACCTCTTTTTTATTAAGTAGCTAGGACTCTGTGTAAAATAAAAGATCAAGGCCCATGACTTTTACTTGGTCCAAAACCACTTACATGAGACTGGACCCCATTTTCCTAACAAGCATATCATTCATTACACATGGCAATAACCAGAGGGGTTGCCCAATTGACTGAAAAACGGCCGCCTAATATTCTATTCAAACCGCGTAAAAAGTTTTTTTTTTTTTTTTGGTCATTCAAGGGGCAGAGGTCGAAGACGCGTAAAAAGTTATTACTACTACTAGATTGGTTTTCATGGGTCCCTACTCATTAGACTTGGCCTCCTTTCCTTCCGCTTTACGCTCAAATTTCTCTCTCTCTCTCTGTCTCTCTCTCTCTCTCTTCCCATTTTTTGTTTCTCTTGTCTTCGCATCATATTTTAGTATATTGACTGTGTATCAACTATCTTCTTCTATATGATGACGCTTTTTAATTTCTACATATGGAGCATAATAATGCATATCAGGGTAGGATGCTCAACTTTTTAATCCTTATCTGTCACGACTTGATTCAAGAATATATGCATGCGTATCAAATTGATTTCTAGATTTTGCCCAACAGCCGGTAGTCACAAATTCCAAGATATGTTCACACTCTACAATCTAGACTTGCAAAAGCCAATAATTAAAACATATATAGAAAAACAACTTTTCATTGAAATATTGGTATTCTATGGTAGTCATAAAATACTATGCGTTCCACAATTTTTGTTCAAAATTTTCTACTTCTTATCATATATATAATTATTGCTATGATTATAATATCTCATCTATAAATTAGTTTACTTACCCATGAATTGATTGACCTCATATTTGAATTTAAGTAATAATTATATATTATGTCAGGAAATACGAAAATTTGAGTAAATTTGATGAAGCATGTAACATGACTCACGGTAGCCCCCCTCTACACTAACCTTATGTTCGTGATTAATGTTCCAAAATTGGAACTACAACCTCTACAGCACTGCAAATGCTCAAAAACTCAACTTAGCTTCCTCTAAATTATTAAAAAAAAAAAAAAAAAAGTGCGTTTACAATAAATAAGAGAAAGAAAGGAAAAGATCCTTTCCACTACCCTAGTGAAAGTTTTCATTCATTTATCGAATGACTAATAATGTTTATTTTTTAAAATTTATGGTTGAAATTTAGTGATTTTAAATTAAATTTAAAAATAATTTAAAAATAATTTAAATAAATATTAACTATAAATTTAAATGAATGTACATTATTGATCTTTAAATAAAGTAATAATAACTTTCATTACTTTTTAAGTAGCTGAGAAGATCATTATCTGAGAAAGCATTGCTATTGATTTCTTCGTGTGTGCTAACAAAAATGAGATAAATTTGATTATTTAAATATAAATTTAAAATTTAATTTAATTAATTCATATAATTTATAATTATTTTTTAAAAATAACATCAACGTATTTACAATTTAAATTCTAATATAAATAATCTCTGAATCATTAAGCAATGATTTACTTTATAAAAAAAAATCTCAATTGCAACATTACTGTTAAAATATCATTAAACCTTTTTATAATGCATTTAACTGATTTACATAACACAGAAAACATAAGAACATCATGGAAAAAAAAAATTGAAAAGATTGGAAATGCAATTCTCATTCACTTATACCAATCTTATTCCTTGATTAATTATGTCATCGCCCCAAGATAATTAGAGAAAGATTATGCACGCTAAACAGAAATTAACCGACTAAAACACGTGTTACTCCTAATGACAACAACCCTAAATTAAAGTCCATTTCAAAAAAAAAAATTTTTTCTATGGTGTTCATTTGAAACACGTAGCAACCATGAAAACGTTATGGCAAATTGTTTTCTTTCTTCCTTTCCAAAGATTGTGAAAGTTTTGGATATCAGTTTCAATTTTCATGTGATCTTTGGGGGGTTATCAAAAGAAAAACATGGTTGCTAGCTCCAAAATCATAAATTGACTTTGGGTTGTTTCAAAAACATGTTTTTAGCTTTTGATTATGGCTTTAATCACATTTTTTTTCTTGGGAAGTGGGGATACAAAGGGAAGGAAGCTACCGATGGATGCAGAAATAGGGCAAAACACACAGCTCTCGATTTGGACAGAATTGACCCGAGTAGGAATTTGGCAAGGATTTTAATCAAGATTGACTTGGATTTGCATTTTTCAATAACCAATGGTGGAAATTGAGTTTTGGGTTGCAATCAATCATGGGAAATGAGGTGTTAATGGGCTGTAAAAGTACCATGAACAGCTAATTATTCATGACAAACTCAAATAGTATAATCTATTATTCATTAATATTTTTAAACAATAATGACGAATTCCATGTTAAGAATTAACCATGAAATTTTCATGTTTTGTTTTTCTTGAAATTATATGGATAAATAAAAATTATAATTACGATCAAATATTACATCTCATCTTATAAACAATTAATAAAAATAACCAAAGATAAAAAAAAAATAATAATAATTAAAATAATCAAATAAATAAATCAATTAATATTACCATATTTTTATACTTATACATTTTCATTCAGGACTTATAATTTTTTTTTTTTTAAATACTCTCTTGTCCTATAAGGTGTAAAGAAAAATTCTTATGTTAAATTTTTCTATAAAATATATCTCAAACAAATATGATTAGTAATAAACAAATATTGAGTTGAGAAATTGGGATGAATTTTTTATTTATTCAAGTTTCATATATAAGCTAGGATTACCCATTACTATATAGCTAATTTAATAACATTATTATTGAATCATACATAGAAGGCAACCATTCTTTCAATAGAATACTTATTTCCTCTACAAATTTATGATTAATTTTTTTATAATACAATTAGAAATATCCTCAAATTTTGTTTAAGTTTAATCATCTTTCAAATAATTTTAAGAACACACTTTTCCATATCAATTTAACGCATTTAATATTTGATTTTTAAGCTCTCTTTCAAGAGTCAAATCTTGGTTGATAAAATATTAAATCTTTTTTTTTTAATTGGACTAATCTTTATTGATAAAGGAAACCTCATGATTCCAACATAAAATTTCAATTAATAAGGAAAACAATTATTTTTAATATTATTTTGATAAGGAATTAAGGGTAGTTGATATGGTATTTATAAAAATATTTTTGCATTAAAAATAATATTAATAATCGATTTGGTAATTTATAATGCATTGAGCCATTGAGTTAATATATTATTCAAAACAAAAATATTAAAGACTGTCACACTCATTAGCAAACTTAAATCTCAAATTAATATTTTCTTTTCCGGAAGACAAATTTAAGGAAACATAATACAATAATTGCACTTTTTTCTTTAAATATAATTTTAACCAATACATTATTAACATTTTTCATTTAAAAACTCTAAATTAAACTTTGAATTTTTTTAAAATACATATTAAAAAATTATAAATATTAAATTTTATATATTAAATATCATGCTTTAAAAATAATTATATAAAACAGCGGATTTTTTTTTAATTTAATTTTGGTAGTTTTAAAAGAAGGAAGCATGAGTTGGGAGCTCTGTCGGGATTCCGGAATTCCTCAGCCGACAAGGTCCAGGATTGTGGTTCAGAGTTGTCTTAAACTCGCTAATTGGGTCAACTAACTTAACCAACACTTCTGCCCATGGCTTCCCTCTTCTAACTTCCAATCTAAGTCCAAGATTTTCCACGCTCCTGAATCTAATTCCCCCAAATTCTACTCTTAACTTCTAGCTTTATTTCTAATGAAACGCGATTTTCAAAAGCGTGGCGGTCGCATCCTTCTGGAACCACCACCAGAAAGGCTACGAATTCAAGTTGCAAAACACGCCTCGCCTCTGAGCGTGGGTCAATAAAATCAACAGTGATTCCAGGACTCCGATCAGGCTCGTCCAGTAACTGCCGCCGCAAATGTAGAGATTGTCAGACACACTCCTTCCCACAGCCTCCGCACATGACTTATTTATATGTAAACTCAACCATGGTCCAACACAAACTAACCTCGGTCAAGTCTTAAAAAATGAAAATTTCAAGCCCTTAAACTTCTGCCACGTGGCAATTTCCATTTGCCGTCTTTTTGATGATTCTCTTTTTTTACTGTTTCTAAAGTAATGACATCGAGTGGACGGTCATAGCCGTAGGATATAAAACGATGACGTCAAGGATTTAATTCTTAATCGGACGGTTGTCATATCCTTTGGCATCACATTCTTGTGTAGTTTGGTTGAGTCCATAACTCTAATTAACTTATTAATTATATTTTGGTACGTTTTCGGTATCAGCCAAATTATATATTTTTGTAGAAAGAAGGTTCGTTCGAGGATAACAAAAGAATCTGAAAATTTGAATATCAATTTTTTAAAGATAAATTATTAAGTATATTAAGATTAAATTTTTTTTAATTTTAAAATCGAAATTTAAAAAGTGATGAATATTTCTTAAGTTATATTTAAAAATAAAAAATAAAAAATAAAATAAAATGAGATATGTATTCTTTTATTAATTTTTTTATAGTTTACAAATTTTATAAACAGATATCAAATTATTTTTTATTTTTTATACATTAAAAATTACAATTCAAAAATATAAAAAAAATTATAAATACTAATGTTTAAACTATATATTTATTAAATATCATATTTTAAAAATAATTATATAAATCGATTAAATTGTATTTTAAACTCATGATTTTTTTGTTAAATGACTTCTCTTAAATATAGCTATATAAACCTAAGTTCTAGATTCATCCAAATTATATTTAATTGGTAATAAGTATAATTAAACATAAAGAGGTGGAAGAAAGTTGGCGTTGAATTTTGGATGTAATAATTGATGATGGTGTGCCCACTCTCACTCCATTCAAATTGCTTCATTTTCTATGCAAGTCATCTTCATAACCTAAAAAATTACTCAATATTTTGATATGATATAACAATAATAGTTTGATTAATCATTAGAATAAAAATATTTGATCAACAAATGATTGTGGGAACTAAATCACACGTCTAAGAAATATTTTGATTTGGTATGTTGTTCTTATCAAATTTAATAGTATATCACACTAAATATGTTCTATAAGTTAAAAATAATAGAATCTCAACTTATAATCTAATACCCATTTCCCTTAGTATTTCATAAAACTAACCACAATCTTGTTTGAACAATAACATTTAAATTTAATAGCATCAAAATAAATGCTTAATGATTGGCCCTTGATAAGAACTCTAAGGTTTGAATCTCTCATTCTCTAATTTAAAAAAAAAAAAAAAACCTTTTAAATTTTAATTTTAATATAATTTCTTAAAATGAAAATAGAAGTATCATAAAATTTCTTTGGAAAAAAAAGTATCATTAGGACTTTAACTAATTATGTTTATGCATTGCATTCTTGGGCCACCATTCATTCATATTTCATATTATTAGTTGTCCAAAACTATACTAATCAATGAGATGTTCTTCAATTGGTCAGTACCCAAAGTGAAAGCAAGTTGGTGATGCATTATTGAGGTCATAATATATATTATTTTTAACGGAAGATGTAATAAAATAATAAAAAATAATTGTAAGTATTATAATTTAAATTTTAAATTATTAAATATTATTATTTAAAATATACACATTTATCATCCTTTCCTTTCTATAAATCTTATTTTATGATTTTTTAAAAATTTACACTTATAATTAAATATTATATTTATATACTTAATTAAGTAATTAATTATTATATAATTAAATAATTAATTAATAAATTATAATTTAATTAAACAAAAAAATTTACACACTAAAAATTAAACCTAAAATTTTAAATTTACAACATTTTTTCTACTAAATGAAGTCTCATCGGCGAAACTTTATATCATGAATTAAATACATCAATCTTGATATAGTTTATTTTATTATTCTTTGATATCAATTTCCATTTTCATAAAAAAATTGTCCACCGACACCTGACGTAAGAGAAGGACAGATGTCAGTAAAACAACAAATGATAGCAGCACGTGTCAGGATACTAGTGGTTACAGGCTTCTGTAAATTTGTTTTTAGTCAAAGGAAGCTGAGTACAGTGGAGAGGGACGTAAAAATTAAAAATAAACAAAGTGAGGTTAAAACAGAGGGTTAATCATGATTAATGCAGTGATTAAGAGAGTTAATTAAGGAGCTGAACTGCTATATAAAGTGCTGGGAGCTGGTGACAAGGGCCAACAAGAGTGAGGCTGAGAGTTATTCACACCAAAAAACTTGAGAGAAAAACATAGAGTTTCTTGTGAGATCTAAACACGTTGAGCGATTCTGGTTCTTATTCTTTAGAAATTCTTCCCCATTTTTCTGTTGCACCCCGCTTCTCTGAATCCCTTTCTGTTAATCATCTGTCTTTTGAAAAAAAAAATCTAATTTTTGGGTTTGTTTTTCAATTCTTAACAATGGTTAGAAAGCAAACTTAGACAAAGGATTTCTTTAAAAGCCAGGTGTTTTCAGAATCGAGATCCAGTTTTTTTTTACAAGTTCCCATATTTTCTATTTCCAAGCTAAATTTTAGATTTTTTTCTCTTTTTTTTTTCTGTAGATAAAATCAGCTTAGAGGGTGATTTTTGGTCCCTCAAAGTTTGATATTTTAGGCTATATTGGATTTCAAGGGGTTCTGTATTTAAAAAAAAAAACCCTCCTTAATCCTTTCTGGGTTTTAAAATCTGTTCTTAAGTTTTGTTAAGAAGCAGGTTTCTTTTTGTTTTTAATTTTGGTCTGTAATTTTTACAAGTTTCAATCTATTTTTGTTTTTAGAGAGATGGCAGCTGCAATGGATTTATATAGTAGCAGAGCTGTTCAATCTGATCTGTATGGGGGAGAGTTGATGGAAGCACTTGAACCTTTTATGAAAAGTGTTTCCGCCTCTTCTTCTTCTTCTTCTTCTCCTTCCTGCTCTTCTTTTTCTTCTCCTTGTCTTCCTTCTACTTCTTACTTTTCTTTCTCTTCTCCCCAAACACAACCCGGTTTTTACCCAGATGGTTGTGGTTACTCCACAACAATTGACCCATTTTCAGGTCTCCAACAGCAACAATATCCTCAACCTTGTTCAACAATTGGGCTAAACAGCTTAACCCAAGCTCAGATCCACCAGATCCAGGCACAATTCCACCTCCAAAACAATCAACCTAGCTACCTTTACCAAAAGCCCCATCTCAACAACAACAACAGTAACAGCAATCATATGCTCAGCTTTCTTAGCCCCAAACCCATCCCAATGAAACAGATGGGTTCACCATCAAAACCCACCAAGCTTTACAGAGGAGTTAGGCAACGTCACTGGGGAAAATGGGTCGCTGAGATCCGGCTACCTAGAAACCGGACACGTCTTTGGTTAGGCACCTTTGACACAGCTGAGGAAGCAGCCTTGGCTTATGACAAAGCAGCCTATAAACTTAGAGGTGACTTTGCGAGACTCAACTTCCCTAACCTTCGCCATCAAGGTTCCCACATCGGAGGCGATTTTGGTGAATACAAGCCTTTACATTCCTCTGTCGACGCTAAGCTTCAAGCCATTTGTGAAAGCATGGAACAAAATCAAAAGCAAGGAAACAAGAAAAAATCGTCAAAGGAGACAGCTGAGAACAAAAGCAAGAACAATAAAGACCAAGTAGCAGTGCCTGAACCTGAGGAAAAGACGGTGAAGGTGGAGAACTCCTCCTCATCTTTGTCTCCGGTTCTATCGGAGAGTGAGGGGTCAACAGAATCTTCACCTTTATCAGGTCTTAAATTCTCGGATTTCATCGAACAGCCATGGCCTGAAGTTGGTTCTTCCGAAACTTTTATGTTGTCGAAATACCCATCTTATGAGATTGATTGGGATTCTATTCTAAAAGCCTGAGAAAAAAAAAACATTCATTTGTTGTAACAGTCCCTTTGTTGTTAGGGTTCTTATCTTTTCTGTAAGCTCACTGCAATGGAGTTTTTGGCATTGCAGCGGCAGGTTTTCTAAGTTATTACGAGTCTGTTTATGGGTAGGGTTCATAGCATTAATTGTGTAAGCCTTGTGTTTATAAGAATTTGAGATCTTCTCCATGGTTGGGTCAGCTCGTTTTTTCTTGCTGGACCAAGGGAGAAATTTGTTAGTGTCTGTAAAAGTTCATAGCATTTGTAATTTAATCTATTAATGTTATTAATGGTCATTTTATGTGTTCCTATCATCAAGGTTTTGCTTATTTTTATTTTTGAAATTCGTTCAAAACTTGTGATGAAACTTGTTGAATTATTGAAATTGTGTGGAAGTTTGTTCTAGCTAGATATCCATTTATTTGCTTGAAAATTGTGAAATCTAGTAGTTTTCAAGTCTACTTAATGCCAATCAAGTGGCTGCAAAGGGATGTTGTGATAAATGTAAATGCACCAAACGACCACCAAAGGATCTACTGGACTTTAGATCCGTCAAGATAATTGTTGGCAACCAACAATCTTTATACGTAGATTTTTTCAAAAACATTTTTGCTGCTCCCACGAAACTGCTGTTTACGGAAAAGTTAACTGAACTGTGAATTTTGTGAATTTCAGGATTTTTTTTGTCTTGAGAAATTGGCTCTGAGGTCACGAGGTTGGCGCAAGGCGTTTTCTTGGCATCTTCATACCTGCTACTATTATAGTAAAATATATGAAGACAGAAGCGTTCGTATTACACTTTTTTTGTCTCTTGCTACTATATTTTACGAAAACCATGGTGAATCTTGCAGGAGACTTGTACCTTGGAGTAAAGTAAAATCTAATTAAAAACTTTGTTCAATGAATCTGCCTGCCTGGGCTGAGGGCTGAGTTCACAAATTCTTAAGATTTTGTCTTTTGCAAAGAAAAAACCGAATCTCAAATCCCTTCTCTATTTTCAAGGCATATTTTGTTTAAAAAGAAAAAAAAAAAAAGAGGCTTTACTTTGAAGTAAGGCGTTTCCCAACAGCTCCCTCATTTCTTTTGAATGCAATCCATTGTGGTTATGGAGGATGGTCCCTTGGGTTCACAATCATATATCTCACCACTCAACACTTTCTTAATTCTCTATATTCTTTTTGAATGATCAAATTATTATTATTGCAAGCAGGTTCGGTAAATACCTCAAACATAATCTTGATTTAAAATTTTAATCCTTTTTAACTCAAAAGCTTCAAGTTGGATTCACTATTGAGATGATTTTAGATTTGAATTGATCTTTTTTGTTCCCTCTCTTCTATGAGCAAATGATAACATAAGTAGCACATATACCTTGTTTCTCTTTATTCTTTGTTCTTTGTTTTTCACTATTTATTCATTCTTTTCGTAGTGTGAAAAAAGCTTAAGAGACATTGCGAATTGTCAAAATGTGTGATCCATGCCTTTTGAAAAGCAACCCTTTTAAGGAACAAAACGGTGTGAATGAGAGAAAGCTTAGATACCTGGATACAGTATTGTAGGCAATGCGATCAGATTGTCTTGAATTAGATTTTCTAATTCGAGACATTTGAATAAATCTATAATTATTATTTTTATTTAATTTTAATTTAAAATATTAATATCTTAAAATAAATATAATTTATATGATGGGTAGAGCTCGGTCCTAGATTTTAAGGATGTTAACCAAGCCCGGTTTGGTCCATAGACACTTCTACATCATGGTAGTATAACTAATAAGTATTAGAATTATTATTTCATATAGAGTTGGTACACATTTTAAATTTCATAATCATTATTTATATGTCATTATACATTTTTATTTTTTTTAAATGTATCATCACAGGACACATGTCAATAACCCTCTAATCTCATTGTTGAAGTTTAAAATTTTTGACGGATGTTGCGTTAGATAAAATTTTATAAATAATAATGTAGATAGAGTAGTTAAAATCTTGCTAAAAGGAAAAAGAAAGGAAACCAACCTGGACCAAATCCTCTGCTGTGCTAAAAATGGGCAGAGTCATGAGCTCAGGTCTGGCCTACCCACTACACCTAAGGTAATAAGGCCCATCCCAATTCCTTGACCTAAATATTTAAAAAAGATGGAAGATTACGTACGAAAAATAAAGTGTTGCTTCAATTTCTTAATAATCAAACTCTGTGGCTTTGCAATTCCCTGTTACTAAACTAACCTCTGGATGAACCTCGTATCACGCATTATCACACAACTTACGGTTTGACATGGATTCCGCGAACTGAAAGTCGTTATTAGCAGTAATTGCTTTGATATGTGATGACGATAGACTCTGATCGTATGATCTCTTTGGAGAATAATTGATATTGGTTCCCTTATAAAAGAACATTGTTTCCATCATCGGCTTGTGTTCCCTAAATCAGTCGAATAAAACTTGCAATAAGGCATCTTCTCACAAAAGAACTATGAAATCAATCTAATTCCAACATAGAATGTGTCAAAACAAAATTTCAGTCTATGATTACAATGAAAGCTAATAACTGAACAGGGTAAGTATGTCGCTGTGACCTCTTTTACTTAGTTCTATTTCTTCCCCAAGCACCTGTTACTGGCTGATGAAACAACAGCAGCAATTTCATGCCTGCTCGATCAATCAACTAAATTTACCAAGTTCAATCTTCTTCTTGATTGCCTTTTGCCCATGATATATAAAAGAATCTAATATTCCTGAAACTGTGAAAACACCTGAATAGAAAAAATTGGAACAAATGATCAACTCCAATCCAATCATGTCATTATCAAGGGCATATCTGTAAATTAAAAGCTTCCATAAATCCATTCACAAAGCCATATTGTTGGAATTAATACTTTCTGTAATTAAATTCAGAGTAGAAAGTTGCTAGGATTAAAGATGATGGAAAACTTGGAAAGACAATCTGTTTTTGATCCCCAAAAAGAAATTCAGGCATAGTTTGTTTACTCAGTTATGGAGGATTGATTAAGTAGCTACCAAAATTTCTATATATGTGACCCTATAAAGAACATAAATATGAACTTCAATTTCATTTTTTAAGAAATTTTTAAGTTCAACGGATAAGGATTTGAACTCGTGACGTCATTTATGTGGGAGATATTGGGCTCTTGCCTCACATGAAGTTGATAAAATAAATAAGATCATTAAGTGGAGAAAACAAAATCTTACCATTAATTTGTCAAAGCAACAGGAGAACACAAAAATTAATTGATCTAAAATCAACATATCCAGTACGTCTAATATTCTTACTTTTAAATAGTGAGAGTAATTGGATTATGTGGAGGGCAAAGGATCGTTACCTCCAACTATAGCACAAACATTTGTTAGAAAGTGCAAGAATGAGACATGCTGCTGAGTGAAAGTCACCTGCAATAAAGTTGAAAATAAGCTCAGAATATTGGCAGGAATCAAATGAAACAACTCTGAAAATCTGTCCAGACTTGGGCTAACATTTATTACACCTCTTTAAGAGATACTGCTTGACCCCTTAGACTCCCTCAATACAAATAAAAATAAAAAACTAAATAGAACCTTGAAAGTGATGCGGCATCTCTAAGACAGCAATATGTTTATAGCAGAAATAGAACTGCATAAAAACAAAAGCAGAGGAGAAACCAACCTTGATAGGAGACAGGTCATAAAAGAAGAAAACTCCTGGGAGGGACTGAAGACGGCCTATTTCCGCACCCTTAAAATGCTCTGTCACAGAAAACTGCCGAAAGCAATCTCCCATTCATTAATCATTTTGACTAAATGAAAGAAGAGGTCAAATAAAAACCCTTTGCAAGTGCTAGCCACACCTGATTTGACTGGATGGTATGTCCACTCACGTCTGTGTACATGGTAGGTACAACCTACAAGATAGAAAGTATATTGAAAATCCCTCAAAAAGGCCCTTTTCTTATTTAAAGCTCAATTAGAAACATGATAAGTTACATGCATCAGAGACAAATGAAAATTCCATGCCTGTGAATATGACAATATGCCATATCCACTGAGGAAGTTACAACATTAGTAAGAATCCCTTCTACTTAGTCTTCTTGAATGTGTCATTCTCTCTTGCTTTTAAAGAGAAGATGGAAACATGGTGTTTTAGTTCATATTTGCAAAAAAAATTCAACCATGGTAAACATATTCTCAGTAGGGTCTCATTTTTATCTTTATTTATCGATTTGCTAATGTCATTAGCATTTGGAAATGGAATTGTTTCTTCAATATATTCGACAATATGCACTAAGTTTAAAACGATTAAGTTAATTGGGCAGACTTTTAACGCAATGTGCCATTTATGTTCCCATTTTGACTTTTCAATGAGGGGCAGTTACACTGACTTTATCAATATTATCAAAGTTTTTATTGATATTAAATTTTTTAACTTTTGATATGATCTCAAAACATTTGTGTGTGTAGCATTAGGAAATGTCACATGCTGCATATACTAATAGGCTAATGGAACCAAAAAGGGTACCGAAAGGCAAATAGCCTAGATCCAGGAGTAATGTACTGGCTTCGATTACTAGATAGATGTGATAACTGATAGGCATTGGAGAATATGATAATAAAGAACTAAAGATGCATTCATGCAGAAAACTAACCTTGATAAAGTACTGGTACATCCCACTTGGTTGTTCTTGTGTCCATTGAACACTGAAATTTAGAAGAAAAATATAAGAAAAATAATACAACATCCAGCTGTTTTACATAGCCAAGGTAAAACGATTAAGCAGAAGTTAGCAAGTACCCATCAAGAGGATTCACCACACCAGGGAAGTAGTCTCCAAAAGCTAATCTATTTATCTTGTGACTTATCTGTATCAAATATTCATGAAGTATGATTAGATTAGATAACCATTTTCGGATAAGAGATGCTAACATGCACAAAGAATGGAAACAAAAGAGCTACAACTTACATTAAAACTGTCTTTTTGAAATGCTAGCAAGTCATGTACATGAACATTTGATTGCTGAAAGCTTTTCCCAGGTGCAAAATGAAAATTCCCTGCGACCTTATTAACTTCTAAAAAGCCATATATATTACACCCCTCGCCTTCTTCATCCTTAATCTTCTGAAGAAAGCCCTCTCTCTTGCACTGAACAACAGAAACAGCAGAAACAAGAAAGCATAAACCAGGGTCAAATTAAGTCAAGTAGATCAACTGGAAATGGGGAGGTGGCAGACAAAATCTTTAGATAGGCTTGACCAGAAAGCAATAAACTAATACACTTAGCAAGCATAAACTGGTGCTCACTGGGATATTGATTTTTGCATGGATAAACTATCAACAACTAAAAGTTTCAATTATTACACAACAAGCAAATCGGTGGTAGTTGTCCTTATATGAGATAAAAAATAAAGATTTATCTTAAGATTATTGAAAAACAAAAGGAATCAAGCTTTTAATGCACCAAGAAGTGGGCATGGCAAAGTCCCATGTTGATTACGTAATTATTAGACAAATAACTATTCCCCTTGCCATCTTGGCAGTCCAAACAGAATCTCTGGGGGAGTTGGATCAGGAATTGGGTCAATACTGAATAGGCATTGTTTGGAGGGAAAAATAGGTTTCAATGTACACTAAGTAGCTTGTGGAAATGATGACGTGCAAGCATGACTAGCAATATCAAAGATAATAAAGGCCAAAACGAAGTTTTCTATCCCAGCACATCTATGTGTCTCAATCCAATTGAAGTTAAAAAATCAGTTAGAGTTTAAGCTCTTCTGCAGACAGACCTGGTCAATCAAATCCGGATTTGACAAAGCCCAACCTTTCTTTCTGTATGCTTCACGAACATCCTCACAGGAGTTGCAACAATCATCATCAGCCTGCAAGATGGAAAGGGAAAAGAATATTTAGGTAGGGAAAAATAAATCATACCAGGAGTAAAAAAGTATTATTCTTATTACTGGACTGTTTTCAATGATTATTCATTACCTAAATACTGACCACATCAACTGCCTTATCAAGTCCAGAATAAAACAAAACCAAAACAAGAGAGGAAATAGACAAACGAACAAAAAAGAGAACAATGACGAATAAATGCTACTAAATCAAGTTTTTTATATTATATTTAGGCAATTTATGACAAAACGACACTTCTATTAGGATTAAGAGGATAAGGTTCAAAGTCAAAGATCCTTCATATTCAAGACAAACATGCACCCAGTGGATTGACTTATATCACAATGAACTAGTAGACAGAAACCAGATAGACGAAGCATACCACTTCTGCACCATAACATGAACCACAATAAGTCTCATTGTGCTCAAGCCTGCCACCATGCCTCTGTAAAGGCTTTTCAATCTGTGTGAAGCAAAACAACTATAAGCAGAAAGAAAGGGAAAGACAAAAACAAAGCTGAATGTGTGGTTCCTCAGATCCTTCAAGTTAAGGGAAACAATGCAACTGAGAAATCAACTTCAAGCAATATTGCCATATACCTTGGGAGCACCAATTCCATCTGATCTTGCTTCTATAACATTGCCATGTGCATCTAACCTTTTCTTGATTATGTCATGTTTCTGCAAGTTAGATAAAAATAAGTTTCATTATGACTTCTAAAGCAACAGCTGGACAATTTTAGCAGCATGTGAAGAAAAGAGTAAGTTCTGTGTGCATGCACATGCATGGCTATAAAGTTCTGTCTATATTGCATAGGCAAGCTCATCTATGTGCCCATTAAGAGAGAGAGAGAGAGAGAGAGATTTGATTAGAAAATTCCTTTCATGACAGTTAATACAGAAGAAAAAGTCATCAATATAGAATAAAAAGGTATGAGTCCTTGCAATACATACAACATCAAGGTGTTGCTCTCCACTTATGTCCATTGCATCAAGGCTGAGTATTGAGCATGCAAGAGCAGGAAACGTGACATCAAACTGCACTTTCAAATCCAAAAGGAACATTAAGAAATTAGAGGGGATGATTCCAAAAGACTCACATTGGTACTATGAATAAAACAGAAAAGAACCAGTAAAAAAAATGTAATAATATAGTTATAATCATTGTGATAATGCAGAATATTCTAATTTAAAATATATAAAAACAATTTATAAGTAAAACATGAAAAATGGCCACAGAAGAATCTTCAGGAAATCTTGCAAGGGTGAGAAGAATCTTCAGAAAATTTTATGTGAAATTTAAGGCCATGGGGAAAAAGCTGGAAGGGAATTCTTCAAGTTAAAGTAGAATTAGCAGATGAGATTACATTGATGCGTAGTGTTTCCCCTCTTGAAGTGTCAACTACAAGCTTTGTTTCAGTCACAGCATGCAGATATAATCCTGCAACCAAGATCGCAAAAAGGAAAATGTTGATGGAAAAAGATAACCTAACTTATATCATGAACAAGACCAAAAGCTCCCCCTCCCCCCAATACACACACACACAAATAAAAAATAAAAAGTTGAATGAGTTAGCAAAACTGAAAAAAGCTGGTAAAGCTAAAAGAGAGCACAGAGAGACCAGTTTATTGTGAAAGTATTCAAGACAGTACATATACAAGAATATCATCCATCAATAATGATCTTAATAACCATATTCAATGAAACTTGACAGTAGCATAAGCATCATGATTGAGAAATGAAGGTGCAAGTGATCATAGACAAATATAACGTTCCTTGAATGAAGTCCAGAACATACCAAAATTTGAAAATTTCTCATTTGTTATCATTAAAATGCCTCATTTATGGTAAGGCTTTACTTGACATGTCTGCAAATGCAAACTATTAGCCATAGAAAAGAGCCAGCAAAGTGTATTCCACTGAAATCACATAGAATGTGGATGATAGGCACCTTCCTAGGCCGTAACATGTGATCATTCTTTCTGATCCAACCATTATCAAAAACATGATCAAGTGCAAAGGACTTCATAGATGGATTATCAGTTGTTCCATCTGCAAACAGGAAGCCATGTTTACCAACACTTCAACCATACTACTCCAACAAGAATACACTGAGCTACACATCTCTCCTTACTCATGAACAGCCACTGAATCATTGTTCCCCTTGGAAGTCAAATAAATTTTGCTAAAATAGATGCAAATGCATAAATGAAGTTCAGCTTGCATATGATTCTCAGCTGACTGCTATCATTGCGACGACGACATTCATTTCCAATCAAATCAATTGTCAAACAGTCATTCAAAACTAGCCTTTGAGAAAAAGCATTAACAATTTCTCAAGTTAAAATCACTAGTCAATTCGTCATTGTTAAGTTACTAATGCATCAATAAACTATAGTCACCATCTTGATTAAAGCTAATTCCTTTTAACCTAACATCTCAATCAAATCACAGTTCACACCAAAAAGCGCCATCATTTTCCAAAATTAAAATTCATATAACTCAATTCCAACACAAAAAGAGAAAGATAAATAAAAAATCAGATCCAAATAATTGAGCAGAGAAAAAGGGAAAAAAAGGAAACTCACGGAGCTCGGAGAAGAAGAGCAAGAACATAACAACGGAGGAGACGAGAGTGATAACGCCACCGGAGAGCGTACGGCTGTAGAAATCTTCATTTACTTTAGGGTACGCATCTAAATTCCTTAGCTTATTCATTATTCCGTCCATCAATTCTACCTTTTTTTTTTTCTTGGATCCCTGTTCTTCTTAGCCTAAAATTCAAATAAGAAATCTAAAAAAAAAAAAAATCTAATTCGCTGGAATAAACATAAACTTAAACACCTCGTTGAAATGTAGAAGAATTCTTTTTTTTTTTTTTTGAGACGAGGAGTTTAAGATTTTTGGGGAAGGGAGGAGCACAGGCTCTCGCGCTTGCGTCTTTGTTTTTTCTTTTCTCTGTCTTCGAGATGACAAAGAAGGCGTAGCCAAATTATTTCCCCTGTATTTACGGTCAACGTATACGCTGTTGTATAAATCCACTGAATTTGCAGTTTATGGCTTTGTTTTTCTTTTTTTTTACCAATGATTCTCTATTTCTATAGGGTTATAGGCCTCCAGCCCAATGCTCTATGGGGATATTGGGCTTTGTGGTTTTCTTTGTTTATTTTAAAAAAATTTTTTTACCTTGTACCAGGGATGTAATTGGCCGAAAACATATGGAAAAAAAAATTATTATTTCATTGCTATTGGTAAAACAAATACTTTCACCTCTACAAAGTTCATAACAAGTGAAGATTTTTTTTTTTTTTTTTGTAATGGGCTAGTTAAGATTTTTGGTACAAAAAAGATTACATGTTAAAATAAAAAAATTATAAATATTAAAATTTAAATTTTAAAATTACTGTGTCTTCAAACTGAATTATACTTTTGACTCGAAGGCCGGTTAACATGGTAAAATACAAGAATGTTAGATTTTCTCTTGAACTTGCAAAGGCTTCCAAGAACATTGGACCAAAACATTTTTCATTTCAGAAATGATTTTACTATGTAGCCCAAGTAGCAGTTATCTCCAATTCTCTATGACCCTATGTCCAGCCCAAATTAACCTGAAAAGTGATGAAACCCAAAAAAAAGGTTATATATCAATTTTAACTGAAAATAAATTGTTGTAGAACATGATTAGATCACCGAAAGTATAAGGGTAGCAGATGCTTAGATACATATTCCATAATTATATGCAGATTGGAGAATTAAAAAGAGACCCAAAAATATGGAAAATAATCCTAAACCTCTCCTTCATATTTGGGTTTGGAATTTTCTACCAATTAGTAACATAAAGCCACTTGCTTTAAAAAAAATCATAAGTTCATTAGGCTAAATCATTAGTCGATGATAATAATAAGAGTAGGGCCTCGTTGAGAGCAAACCACGAAACTTCATTTTTGGAACCTACGAATTATTCAGTTAGGATTTTTTTTTTTTTTTGGGTAGAATTATTCCCATTAAATTTTTCAGAGAATGTAAAAAAGTGAAACGAAATATTTGGAATTTATTCCCATTTTGAACATTGCATTTCACCTTTAACTTGATTCTTTTTTTAAAAAAATTTCCTTCCTTTGCTTTATTTGATTCATCAATTTTTTATTTTTTTCTTGCAAAATAAAATCACTTAAAAAATTTTTATTGTAAGCTCAAAATTTATTTTAATTAATTTATAAGATCATTTTTAATAAGTAATATTTAATAAATTTAAAATTTATTTTATAATTTCTTTATAAAAAACATCTACATTCTTATGATATTAAATCGTACCACCGTGATTTGATAGCTTGACAAATCTATATTGCTTTATTTTTCTTAAAAAATAAACATTTTTCGTGATCCTACTAAGCTCCACGAAATCAAAGAATCTTTTTCCAGGGAAAGTTCCTTTTTTTTTTTATTATCCTTAAAAAACACGTGACATTTGACAGCTATCACAGTTCGACCCATCTGTCTAAATCACAAAAATGCGCGTGGAAATCTAATCAAATCATGGGGCATGCAAATTTTGTTTGATTCAAATCAAATAATTATGTCCAATTGCCTCCTCTTCCTTCTATTGGACTTGGCAAGAATATAACGCATCGGTGTTCAATTGAGAAATGATTGTTTGGGCTCTTTCACTGTTTTTTTTTTCTCTAATCACCACTTTTCAACACGTTAATGTGAATCATTTTGACTTGCACTTGTAGCAAAGGTCTGCACAGTTTTCCAACATGGACCTTTTTTATTTGGAAATTTAGAAAAGAATTTGCAAAGCTAATAATTGGGTTTTTTTTTTTTTTTTTTTTTTTCAATTTTTCCCCTAGTCTTAGGCTCCTAGCTTCTATTTTACTTCTCCAAATGAGATTCTTCTTTTTGGTAGTGAAAGTAACATAAAGAAGAAGGTGAAAACAACAAATTTTATTGATGCAGTAACTATTGAAATAACTATTAAATTGAACTCCATTATTAGTTTTTCTCTATTTTAGGTTATATTTGAATAGATGATGAAATTAAAAATAGTAATAAAAGTTATCATAATTATAATTGAAGAAAAATTATTATAGATGTAATTAAAAAAATTTAATAAAAATTTTATATTAAATAAATCTCAATAAAATTGATATTTGAATATAATAAACTAAATTACATTGTATCAAAATTGCGATGGAGCCCAAACCTAATCTTAATATTTTGAGAATAAATATTTTATTTGAAAAATGATAAACCCTTCCTATAAATTACAATTCAAACTTTTATTATAAAAATGAAGGATCTTTGCCCTTCAACAAACCTTTTTACATGAAAAAAATAATATGTTATAAAAGGATTATTTTTATCGCTTAATTTTTCAAATAGATTCTATTTCATGAAGTTTGGAGTTTGATTATTCTTATAAATGGAAAAGGTATGGAACTTGGATGATTGGAAAGGTTTCTCTACCCTTGGCCTTGGGCAAAGGGGTCTTAAGAGGGCCGAGAGCAAAGCTAGCTGCCCTTACCTTTTGCATTGTATAAGTGGAGCATTATTTTTTTTTTATTTTTTCTTTTCCCTATAGGAAACCCCACTTGTTATCTAGAAAAGGAGAAAACCAATATTGTGTTGAACTTTTTGTGGTATGGTGAGACCATTCTATGGGCGGTATTGTGAATGTGATGCTTGCCCAACCCTGACTTCTCTTTTTGTTTAACCAATTCCATTTCCATTCAATATGTCACAACCAGTAACAACAATGTTACAGTAGTGTTACTTTATATATGTTAAATATTGAATTTTTTATTATTTTATATTCAAGTTAAAATTTTTTATTTATAATTAATTAATTTTAAGTTATACGCTTGATATGATATTAGAGTTCGATTCTATTTCATTATTTTTGCATTCTTTTTAAGTTTATTATGTGATAGATTTTTTTTTTATTTTTATCTACACATGATAAAAATTTATTAAAATAATATTATTATATATATTAAATATTAAAATTTTTGTAATTTTATATTTAAATTAAAAAAATTTTATTTATAATTAATTTAATTTTAATTGAATGCTTAAAAAAATAAGGACTTAAACCTTCTCTAAACTATGGGTGAGTAAATGGTCAGTTCGGTTTGAAAAAATCAATAACCGACTTAATCGATTTTCATTTAACAAATAATCGAACCGATCGAATATTATTAAATAATCGATCATAACCAAACTGGCCAAAATCGGTTTGGTTTGATCGGTTTGGTTAAATAACCGATTTTTTTAATTATTTTTTTTTCTTATTATTAATAATTATTTAACCAAAAATTCAATTCAATAAAATTTAAACTCTAGTATCATTCAAACTAAATTACTAAAGAATTTAATAATTTCAACAATATTTTACAAAAAAATAAAAATAAAAATATTTATCTCAATTTTTTTTATTTTTAATTATTAGAAAATCGATTAATTTGATTTGTGCGGTTATCAATTTTAAAAATCGAAAATTGATCGAATTAATCAATTTAATTAATTTAAAAAATTGATTATAATTAAAATCGAATAAATCAAACGATTCAATCGAATTCGCTTGATTTCGATCGATCTAATCGGTTCAAACTGACTTTTGTTGACCCCTACTCTAAACCACACAAATCTTTCTTCACTAGATTAAGTTCTTGACTCTTGGCCGGAGTCTTAATTCCAATGCAAAACTTTGGACAGGTTTGAATGATCTGTTTTTGCTTTGTTATTGCTATCATACTGTAAAAAGGCTGCTCCAAGACTTCATCCACTTTTTCAAATAGATTCTGTTTCATGTTCCCAATTAACCGATGTGCATACCCTCAGGAAATCTATAATCAAGTATCAATGAGTAGGCAAGATTACATGTCTTGCTGTCCTCATGATGATGTTATTGATGATCTAGAAACCTAAGATTATAGGGAAGTAAACATTATCAAATCAAGATGCTATGATTACTTCTGTTTATCGGTCAGCTCGGTAGAATTTTTTGCCCAAAGATCGGTTCCATTTGTCAGGCCTTTAAAGGCTCTAAATTTTTTTAAATATACTAAATATATTTTTAATATTTTATAATTAATTTAAATAAAAATTTCTTATTAATATTTTATTTTTTCAAACCACAATAAATCTTTGTTCAAGGCCAAATTTGCATCAAACAGCAAATATCCGACCTTGAACAGGTCTAGCTTTGATAATGGCAAATCAATTCTTCTTTGGAACATCATTAAGTCTTTGGTGCAATGAGCACTAAAATAAAAAGCTTTGAGAGCAAAAGAAAATTTTGGGAAATTAAAAAGATGCAGAGAAGAAGAGTGGAATCAGTGGGTTACTTTTGCCAAAAACATTCTCAAGATAGCATAAATATATAGCAATAATTATGTTTTGAGAGTGATCCGATTCATCCAAGTACAATAATCTTGATTTTTTAAAATTTAAAACTATGTGAAAGTGAGCTACACCATCATTTTATAACAAAGAAAAAGAAGAATTAACTAAGCTAATCATTAACCTTAAGTTGGCATAAAGAGCCACCACAATTTATACTTCATATCTTTTTCATAAGTTTAATCTTTGTTGATTCTCTCATTAGAATCTAGAGGGAATTTTTTTTAATCTTTTTGGACTATGATTAGAATCTGAATATAGAATCATTATTTTTGAAATTGATTTTAGTTTCATTGAACTTACAACTCATAGATAGAGAAAAATCTTCTTTGCATACCACACAATGTTCTTAGACAGCTTAGTCTAGCCCTCTAGGAAAAAAAGAAACAGAATATTAATTGGGGCCATGAAAATGATTTTGAATCTGCATGCCCTTCTAACATTCTTTTAATCTATTTCGAGTAGAATTTAAGAAAAAAATGTCCATGGTTAAAAACTTTTGTCTTTTTCTTTTTGGATAATAAAAAATATAAGATGGAGCATATTGTTTTTATACTCTATAAGTTTTCCGGAGAATAAAAGATCAATTCCAATGGAGTGGTAATTGTCATTTCTTAAATTTTAAACCTTTTTTTTTTTTAGGTTTCTTTGGAATAGTGAAAGTGACCCATATCTATAGACTTGGTAGATGCTCCCAAGCATACAATAAGAAAATTCCACTTTTCATCAACCATGGTACTTGGTTCTCTCAATGCCTCCATTGCCCCACTCTAGCAAATATTAAAGTCCATAAAAATCTTGGAGAGGAAGAGAAGGGAGGATAATCCAGGATTTGGGAAGGTGGTGGCGGTGGTGGGGTTTGAGAAGAGGGACCAAAGCCTAAGAGGTGGTGCTGGGCTTTAGTGGGTTTAGCACTATGGGCAAATATTGTGGGCCCCTGATGAATCATTGCCATGGCGATTTGTCATGTCAAATCATGAAAAGGGCGATTGTGGGTCCCTTTCTTGTGATGCAGCGTCCAGTTTCTCCTTCTTTCTCAAAAGGTCCCATGTTTAATTAACCGGAACTCATCACATCTCTCTGATTCAGTTCCGGCAGTTTTTTCAGTTGCTTCTTTACCCAATTTTGAATGCCCTTTGCATCATTGCTCTTTCTATTTTGGGTCATTTTATATTTCTTAACTAGGAGTGAATAATCGATACATTCTAGATGAAAAAATAAATAATCGATTTAATTAATTTTTATTTAATAAATAATCAAATTGATTGAATATTTTTAAA
Source organism: Durio zibethinus (assembly GCF_047325235.1). Lineage (NCBI taxonomy): Eukaryota > Viridiplantae > Streptophyta > Magnoliopsida > Malvales > Malvaceae > Durio > Durio zibethinus. The sequence continues at coordinate 32,887,105 of NC_143162.1, forward strand.
TAATCGCTCATAATCAAACTGATTAATATCGGTTTAATTCGATTGATTCAGTTAAATAATTAATTTTTTTTATTTTTTTGTTATGAATAATTATTTAATCATAAATTCGATTCAATAAAACTCAAACTTAAGTATCATTTAACTAAATGACTAAAGGATTTAATAATTTCAATAATATTTTACAAGAAAAAAATAAATAAAAATATTTATCTCAAATTTTTTTATTTTTACTTATTGAAAAATCAATTAATTTGGTCAGTTCGATTATCAATTTTAAAAATAAAAAATCGATCGAATTAATTAATTTAACTGATTTAAAAAATCGATTATAACTAAAATCGAATAAATCAAATCGATTCAACTGAATTCACTTGATTTCAATCGATTTAATCGGTTCAAACCGATTTTTACTCACCCCTATTTTTAGCCAAATTAACCCTTTTTTTTTTTTTTTTTCTGAGAAACCAAACGTTTAGTTTCACGAATCATAACCCTTCTCATCTAAAAGCTCTTAATGGGCACTGGTGTAAATGTATGAACATCAATTTTAATTAATGAGGATTCCAAGTTGAGCCTTTTTTTTTTTTTTAATGAATTTCACTCAAAACCCTGGTCATGCTTATCTACAATATTTTTCCTTTATTTTTCCTTTAATGTATGCTCAAGCAATGTTGGACATCCATACATCTATATTTCATACAATATATTCTCTTATACTTCAAAAGTAACATATATCTATATTAATATATTAAATTAAATTAATAGTTCAGTTGGTCTCCATCTGTTTGAAAAAATACGCGAAATAATTATAATTAATAAATAGTTTTAAACACTGGCCAAAAAAATACAGTAAATAGTTTAAAACTGCAAACAATCATATTGGTCATACCTCTATTTAAAAAATATAAAAAAAAAAACTAAACCGTATATAATAATTTTTCTTATATATATATATAATTACGTATGTATGAGTATATGTATATACATATAAATATATATTTGCAATTTAAATTTTTACCTTCATCAAAAAAGATAGAATGAAATAATTTTATAATTTAATTTATTTTTTATACAAAAAGATCAAAACCTCAAAATAATTAGGAAAGAAAAATTTGTAAGCTCTAAAGATCAAATCTCAATCTTACTAAAATTCGCTTCTTAAATAAAAATGTGGTTGAATCATTTGAGCTAAATCTTATATTCTAATTGCGGGTACATAAAAAATGAATAATGAATGTGTCACCAAATTGATAGAACCAGCTAGCTAGTTTTAATGCATATAGCTTTCGTACAATTCGCCATTGGAGGCACATCAAGTATCCAAAAACACGATTAATTATCTGAGACAATTTGCACGAAAATGATATGCATCATACCATGTGTTTTAATTCTGTCACGTCCAATTTGCGATGTAAGACAATTTGCATAAAAACGATGCGACTATTATCTTTTTTTTTAATCCCCTTTTTATCTGCCAAAAAGAAGAAAACGATGCATCATATCATTTGTTCTCTCACCTCGAATTTTTACTAAAGCACTTTGCCTTATTTCATATAAACCTTTTTATATCGCATGCCTAATGCCTTAAAGTAGCTATGTACATATTTTTTATTTTTTGAGCTACTAGTTTGAACCCGAGATCTTCAATTTTAAAGCTAACTTCAATACCATTGAATTAAGAGTTCATTGATGAAGACAAGAAGATTTCCCTCTCTATGCCATGTTACTAGACTTAGCTATCTACTCCGACAAAACCCTTTTATCCTCCATCTCTGCCTCCTTTAATTTCTACTTGAAGATCATGATTCATGTGAGCATTTTTTTTTACCTTGAAACCCAAGAGTTTATCTTGTCAGCATTATGAGTAATTATTATTCCACAAATAATATTAGAACCCACAAATTTGAAAGAGGTCAAAAGAGTAAGATAAGATGGTTCTTCTTCATATTCTTTGTGTCTTCTCTAGTTCTTTTAGATTCCTCACATTTATTCCACTTTTCATATTCATAAAAAGGCTAACCAAATCTAAGCCACTTCAACATGGATCATGCAAAGTCTAGGAAACTAAGATTTGCATCCACTTGCAGAGTTTGTCCGAATATCATAGTATCCGATAATGGATCATATTGGATTATGCAAACCGGCCAAAGATTGCATTCATGGCAAAAATGCGATGTGATAGCCAAGTAGATAGTACCCCAAGGGTTATGCGTTTGGATAATGGCATATAGGGTTGTAAATGAACCGACTATGAATGAATGAATGAATGAATGTCTATATATAGTTTGTTTGTTTATTTTTAGAGGTCTTTAGGCTTAGTTCGTGTTTGGTAAGAAAATTGTTCTATCATTCAAGTTTGGTTCGTTTAAATGATAAAATATTCGCGTTAAGTTTGTGTTAAGTTGAATTAAGTTAAACGAGTTCATTCATAAATATTAAATAAATATGTTTACTAACATATATAAACAAATATGCTTATGAACAATAAACAAACTATAACCAAATAAATTTAAACAATTAAATCTTAAATGAACTCAAATGAGTGTAAACGAATTTTAAAATAGAATTATGATAAAAGATAAAAATATAATTTTGTAAGTATTATTATAAACGAACAACAAATAAATAATAAACGAACGAGATTTAAACTAATTTTAAATAAATTTGTTCACAAACATAAATAAACTGAACATACCTCTATTCGTTTTCAGTTCGTTTAATAAATGAACATAAAAATATTATTAAAATTATTTTTTAAATTTAATAAATGAATATAAATAAACTAAATCTAAATACATTCACAAACAATTCGTCGAAAGTTCCGTTTGTATTTGTTTACATCTCTAGTGACATATTCTCTACATATATCATCACCCGGTGTGAAAAAATATATATGAAAATGCAAAGTAAAATACATCCTTAATCCTGCCTTCGATTCGTTTGGGGAATATATTTTCATTAATTCTTAGAATTGAAGTGATTTTAGAGACTGTTTGCTATGGCCCCCTTTGAAGACTTTAGAGATTGTTTGCTATGGCCTCCTTTGAAGACCCACCGCCCATCACAACAATTTGGCTCGTGGGAGATTTGCTAAAGAAAATTTTTTTCAAGCACATTTGGTTCTGTTTTTAAGTCAATAAAGTTAAAATCAATGTAGATACTAAATTGGCAAAGAAAAGGATTCTATAACCAAATTCAATTCACGGAATGTTAACTAAACCGACACCACCATTTTTCAACAGCTAAGGAATTTACTAAGCAAAAATATAAGTGAATACATCAATTAAAGTTGGTTGAATTGGTAAAAAATAAATACTTTGTTTGTAAGATTTATGTTCAATTCTCATTGGCAATAGTATTTTTTGATTAATGATCTATAAATTCAAAATAAATTCTTATTGAAATTTATAGCGTATTCTCATTTAGGAATAAAATAACCTTGCTTCACTAGAATTTTTTCATATAAAAAATCGAATATTATATAATTGAATATTGCAATTAAAGTTGGTCGAGTTAATAAAAAATAAATGCTTCATTTTTAAGATTTAAGTTCGATTCTAATTGATAATAGTATTCTTTGATAAACGATTTATAAGTTCAAAATAAATTCTTATTAAAGTCTATCATATATTCTGATTTTTGGAATAGAATAATTTTTCCTCATTAGAACTTTTTTATATTAATATAAAATCGAATGCTATATACTATAAAAGAAAGAAGAAGAATATTTCAAGGTTGATATTTATTTTGATGGTCACCTAAAGCTTTTCGAAATTAGTTTTAAATTAATGATGATATAACACACACGTTGCGTTTAAATAATTAATTAAATTGATTAAGAAAATTTAATAACACAAAATAAATTTTTGTTATGAGCATTTATTATATGCTTAATTTCGATTGCATGGGAAAGGTAAAAAATTTTCATAGCGACTACACCTTTGTGTTCATGAATTGATTGAGTTTAGTCCTCTCAATGATATTTAACTTAATGATAAATACATGTATTATTAATTTAAAGAATCATTGAAATTTGCATTCTCTCAAAAATTTTAAAAAATATATATTTCATTTGATTATGAATTTATTCTAGAATGCATATAAAATTTTTTGTTACATAAATTACAAACTTTATATAAAAAAAATAATTTTAAAAAAATATTTCCAACTTTTAGAACAAAAAGCATCATAATTTATTATTTCACTAGTGAAAAAAATACTTTTCAAGTGACAAGTGGCACTTTCGGTGGGCCACGTGGATAAAAAAATCCTGACCGTTCGCATCCTACACCAAACCTGATAGAAAAGCTAGAGCCGAAATAGAATCAGCCGACTAATGAGATTGAGCGCGGCAAAATCAAACAACAGTGGCCGGTGTAATGATACACGTGGCTCTGTCGTAGCCATGATCAAATTTGGCGGGTGGCCCTACCGCCAGTGCCAAAAAGTGTACCTCGCAGACCATCCAATCAAATGCCACCATTTCTTTCCTAGAAACAAGCAAAAGAAAGAAAGAAAGAAAGAATCTATAATAATAAATAACTAATAAAGAAACACGACTCAGGAGCGGCGTTTGGTAAAACAGGCAGGAAAATATTTACTGTTCCAACTTGCAACGTGCTCTTTTTACAGCCTTAATACTGTTTAAGAACTCTTTCTCACTTGACAATCAAAGCAGTAAAGATTTTTAAAAAGTTATACTCATCAAACTTTTGCGTGATAAAAATATCATTTCATTGGTTTTGATATTTGAATCCATTTCTCTATCACATAATTTTTTTTTAATTTGTGAATAACATGTAAAATATAAAATATAAAATATAATAGAGATTTTGAAAAAGCTTCAACTTATAATAATTGGAAATGAAATTTTAATGTGGTAGGAGTTTTTTTTTCAATTATCATGTTAGAGTGTCGATTTGACATTGAATAACGGCTTTACCACTCAAAAGTTATGTTATTAATTCTATGGGCAGCATGTAGTGAAATATAGTAGAAATTTCATTAAAAGCTTCAATTCATAATAATTAGAATATATGTCATGATTGGTATAAAAAATTATGATAAGATATGATAAAATAATATTATAAAAATGAATAGATTAAATAATATCATTTTATATTATATTTGATATATATAAAGATTAAAATAAAATAATTTATTTATTAATTAAAATTATTATTTTTTAAAATTTATATAATTTAAATTATTGACGTAATTTTTAATGATATAATATCACATATAAATTTAATCTTATTAATTAAAAATAATCATTTTCATATTGAAAAGATTGAATCATCTTATATCAAGCAAATGGTATAAACCAAACATAATATAAATTGATTATCATATTATTTTGTCTATTATCTTATGTATCAAACATGATCATAAGACTTTTAAATTTTATTTTTAATGTTTGTATCTTTTATTAAAAAAAAACTTAATTTATTTATAATTTTCTTTTACTTTTGAATTTGGATTATTTATAAGTACATCCCATATTTGATATTATATATACCGTAACTGATTAAAACTTTGCAGTTGGTATCTCCATGTGAGATTCACTAACATACTTGATGATAAGATAGTTGTTATTTGAATCCAAATAATAATTAATTGGAGTTTTTAGAGGTGCTCTATAATTATAATTAGTCTTCTCTTCTGTTTTGAGAACATGATGACCTCTTGTTGAAGTTTTATGCGTGGTATTATAGGAATTCAGGCCTGCGTTATGCATGCTATCAATTTTTTTTAGTATAGAGAAGTAGTAATTTGATAATAAAAAAAAGAATTGTAAATACTAAAATTTGAATCCTATATTTATTTCATATCACATTTTAAAAATAATTATATAAATCGATTGAATTAAATTTAAAATTTTTGTTTCAATTTTAATGTAATGGTTTCTTTATAATTCTTACAGATGATTTTTCATGGAAATCATCAGGCAAGTCATAACATTATATTTTTCATGAATATAAAATTAACTCAATTGATTTATATAATTATTCTTAAAAAATGATAATTAACAAATTTGAAATTTAAATTTTAGTATTTGCAACTTCTTTTCTTATATCCCTAGACTATGGCATCCTTTGTAAAAAAAAAAAAAATTAGAAGTCAAAGACATTAAATGAAGCATTTCAACATTTCAATAATTAAGGTATAATTTTTTCCAGTCTCAAATGTAAAAAAATGAATCCGACTCTGAATCCCACCGCTAATTAACCACTAGAGACGTCAAGCACATAAGTAAACTCATGCGGCTACAGTAATTACTACAATTTTAATGCTGTTCATGTATTTCTTAGTCAAGTTTCAAACAAATTGTTGTTGACTGATCTTTGCCCCTTCTTTTAATCTTTCGTTCTATTCTTTCTTATTTTTTAATTATAAAGTAAAAAAAAAAAAGAAGAATACTTAAAATTGTCTTTTGATAAATTATACGTTTAAAACTTGTTAATCACAGTTTATTTATATAAGTCAAGTCAAATTTAGATTGTACAATTGTTTAATAAGAATGATGCATGAAATGGCAGAAAAATAATTCGTCCAACGATTCGGCTTTCTTATATTCTGAGAAACACTTGTTTACAACGTTAACACAAGTTGCAAAACTATATTCTGGGGCATTCTTGAATGCTGATTCCTTCTCAAACCATGAGCCAGTCCATGAATCTTATACCACAAGTTCATCATGCATGCACGTTTCTCAATTTATGAGGAGAGACATGACGACTATCTGAAGAGATTCGTTCCATTTCATTGGGCAAGCAAGAAAACTAGTTCTAGAAATGAATTAGACAAGGGAAAATGAACTTACAACAATTATTTGCACTACAAGAAAGAAACTTTCTTAATCAGAAAGTTATTCCAAATTAAAATGTTTGGTTCTTCGGGGGCCTGAATCAATCAAAATATTTCTTCAGGATCTCTCTTTAATAAATCTAACTTTGGTTTGCCAAACTCTCTCTTTTTGACAATCTTCCCGAATTTTGAAATTTAAACCTTCATTGTCACATGGGGGGTAGCTTCCTGGCATCTTCGATCCAAGGCCTCCGGTTTTGACTATTTATAGGAAATCAAACAGTAGAAAAAAATGCAACAGAAAAGTCATAAATTTTTAATGTGCGAAGAAATTTGAAAGCCGATCTAGAAACTATATACAAGCATGCATGCAATTTCAAAGCATGCCATACAACTTGTTTACTGCAAAACCGAATCTGGTTGCTTTTCCTTACTTAATAAAATGACTTGTCTCCGAGAATAAATTAGCGTAAAGACTAAATAATAAAGTGGAACTTCATCAGGTCTCTAATGGAGTTGGAAGTCGGTTACTTAATTTCTTTGGAACTTTCCCGGTCGGTCTAAACCTATGATCACTAAGATCTTTGTTTGTGGGCGATATCGGTGGTGTCTGTATTTAGACAGTTTCAATTTTAATTATGCCTGTACCTTATGAGATGATCTAGATACTTTTTCGGTCATAATCTATTCGTTAGAGGCATATTTATTATAAAATATAGTACAGGAAAAGTGATTAAAAGAAATTTCTATGAAAATGGATGGAAACTTCAAGCATATTTTTCTTTGTCGCGCAACCATTGCTTGCAAACATAATCATGAACTAATGGAACAGAAAGGGATTGAAATTTCCTGAACCTTCACGGATTGAAATTTGAAAATGATTTTCTTTTGTGCTTCAAAAAGCTTTGTATACATATGACAAAAGGTTGGATTTTCAAATAATGGTTAAATAAAATGATTTGGGTTATCAAGGAAAATCCTCACGAAAATTAAGTTTTCACTATCAAACGAATAAAAAAAAAAAAGGCTATGCTAAGGAAAAGCTGAATCACTAAAACCTAATGCAGACAAAATAGAAGGGCTTAATTATGTAAAGATTATGAGACAAAAACGCCGCTGGTTTTGCTTCAAACTGCATAATAAGAGGTTAGGTAGGTTGGAGCTGCTAGTTTCAGTGACCTTTACAGGGGGCGATGGTGAATGAAAATGCCATTTTTGGCTGAATTTTTTACGTCTAGTACTTTTTTTTGGTTCATTGTAGAATGCCCAATAATGCATGAAGTTGTAACATCATTATAAACTAAATAATAAAGAAAAGATATGAAAAGAATAAAAGAGTGAAAAGTTGCATTCAAGAGACTATCAGGTTTCGAATGCATATGGTTTGACTCAAGTGAAAATTATTGTGAATACAAATTTATATCAAAATTAGAATATTTGTAATTTTTTACTTGTACATATAATATAGCTAGTATTCATTTATCCTGATGTATACTTGATGAATGCATATACAATTTTTTTACTATCATGTTGTTTAAAAGAAAGAGAAAGAGATATCAAAGCTTTTTTTTTTTTTTTTTACCATATGGCATGAATTTAAAAGAATAGTCTAAAAACGCTTCATTGACAGTTGCTTGGAAACTCATGGTAATAATCTTCTTCCTTTTTCTTCAATTAATGTCAATAACGAAAGAGAGACTTTGGAGGCAGAAGTAAAATTGTGGGGTTGACTATTTCATCAAGTAGAAATCTTAGATTTGTAGTATAGTAAGAAAAGTGCGATTAGACAATTATAGTTGGAATTATTCAACACTCTTTAATAAACCAGTCTTCACGCAATCATAAAAATTCGTTCCATTCTATATGAATATATTAATTATTTCCTAGAGTTATTTAAAAGTTCTGTTGAATTTAGCTATAAAATTTTAAATGCAACTCCTTTCCAGACTGTGTCTATATGTTGAAATTTCAGCTTCATTATTAGAAATAAGAAAAAAAAAAAGTCAAGAACAACTTTTTTTTCCCAAAAAAATTTTGACCCAATTTTAACTTAATTTCGTGATTGCTTCAGATGTTGGGAGAAACCAGTACAAAATAATCCATAGAATTCACTTTAAAACGATAGCTCATACCAAACACTGTAGGCTTTATTTGGTTCATACTTTTGCTATTTGTTTTTTTTTTTTTTTTCCCGGTAGAAAGTGATATGCAATAAAATAAAAAATAAAAGACATTTAACAAAATACAAAAAACAGTTAATGAGGTTTTAATTTAGTGGCCAAGAGGAGGTTTTAAAACCCTAAAATCCTAGATTCAAGTTTTACAATGCGTGAGTTTATTTATTTAGTTAAGTTTTAGTTTATTAATTAATTATTTAATGATGTAATAATTAATTATGTGATTATAAGTATAACTTAAAAAAAAGAATTAATTAACTAACAAATTAATTAGCAATTAGCTGTTGAGAGGTTAATGCAAAGGATTCGGCTATTAGCCTTCAGTGTTACGTCAACTGATCATGCCCACGCCTTTAAGATGGAGTATCATTAATCTAAAGTTTAAATTTTAACATTTATATATATATATATATTTTCTCAAAACGCCGCCTTGGTAAAAAGGAAAAGGAATGACTGCATGCTATGTAGCTACAAGAGTTATTGCAAACAGATGAATCGGTATCCTGTCATCTTAACTAGTTTATCATTGGAACAAAGAAGAAAAAGAATTCATTAGAAATTAAGTTTTAAAGGGGGTTGTTTTGAACGAAGAGTTCATCTAAATTTTTATGGGCTTCGATAGGAACTATAACAATAATAATGGAATTACAAAATAAAATGATCGATGATTATTATAACAGTTTAAATTTTCCGTGCAAACTAGAAATTGAAATGAATTTTATATATGTATCTATAATTCATGTAACTAGTCCCCACACGCATGCACCAATATCGCTCCCTAGCCATAAGAAAATTTATGGTATAAATTGTTGTTTGACCTTCGATCTTTCTTATTGTTACAAATCAGAAACATAACTTGAAAAAATAAAAATAAAAAAGAAAATCCATGTAGGTTAGAGAATCTTTCAATTTTATTTGGGTTTAATTTTTTTCTTGAATTATTTTGAGGACTCATTTTTCATATTAGTTTAGTAATTTAGAATTTAAGTTTTGAAATATTTTTCATAAAGATTGAATCTCATTTAACCAAAAAAAACTAGTGTTTGTCTTTATTAATTGGATTGATCCTTAGACTTTTCTAATCCTCTAATTACCCCTTAATTATAATTCGCTTGACGAACTCACTTTTCCTTCATGTCATTTTACTAAACTTTATGCCAAATTGTCTAACCATGAAATATGCATGCCTAATATCAAATACTACTATAATATTTTAATTTGCTAGACCACAAAAAGCTTGTTGAATTCATACGTAGCAGGAAACAATGAAGCAAATTGTTTTTTTTTTTTAAAAAAAAAACCCAGAAATAACAACTTTGTCAAACATATTACTCTCCAATCTCTCTGTCAAACCCCAAAACAATCAAATTTACAAATAACGACGTGGGACTTCCCAAGTGTTCCTTCACCATTTTAATGATGAGTTAAGTGCTTGATTGAGTTTTTTCTGATGCTTACATATAAATGGAAATTGCATTGACCGCTATCAAAACCCCCCACAATTTACCCTTTTTTTTTTTACCAGGCTTTGAACATGGCAAAACCATGTACTTACCAAAGATTTTTATCATATAATAACAAGTAGTACCCTTGAAATGGAATACGACAGTTTAATCCTTAGATTCTGCTGATCAATGCTGGCTTATTAGTTTATTCCAAATCTTAACAATAATGAGTTTAAAGTATAATTTTTATCATCTCCCAACACGACAAGTTGCTGTTAAAAAAAAAAAAAACCCTTTTTTATTCAATAGGGAGTGGGAAATATTCATTGGGATCAGATCAATAGTCCCTCAATTCAAAGGAAAAAAAAAAGAAGGGAGGAAGGGGCGGGGGAAATCGTTGGGGTAGAAACGTACAGGTGGCTAGGAAAGTTATGGCTATTTCGTTGCTTATTACCGGGAAACCAAGTTTGTAAATTGACTAGACAACCCCAGTTTTTTCTGTGACTTGTTGAGTGTTAGTGCGCTCCTGTGATTTTTACCCTTTCTTTTGAGCATTTTTATACCTTTCTCTCTCACTCTCTCTCTCTCTCTCTCTCTCTCTCTCTCAAGCCCTTTGCTTATTTAAAAACCTGCCCCTTGCTGTTTTTCCATACTCCTAAGATCTCACATTGCCATCTTCTCTGTTTTTTCTCCTCTGTTTTGTTCTCTACTCTGTTCAGGTATCGAGGCTAGGCATTGAAAATTAGTTTGATGTTTCTTTGACAACTAGATGTAGTATAAGATTTTAATGTTTTTGCCTATCTGGTTCTGAAGTTTTGATTTTGGATTTTGAAATTATACAGACGATAAGCAAGAAGAGTAAGAAGAATGACTAACCAACAAAATGTGGCGATTGTTGATGTGAAATCGCTTGGCGTTAGGAATGTGATGCCTCCATTATCTCTGCCAGTGGCAAAGTCCTTTCCACAAGACCTTAAGATGCTAAGGAAGAAGTGGTTTGATACTGAGAAAGGAGGAGCTAAAATCAATGCCTGGGTGGATTCTATGAGAGCTTCTTCACCTACCCATATCAAGTCTACTGCTTTCATACCTGAAACTGATGAGAAAAGTTCCTGGATTGTAGGTTCCATTTCCCCATCAATATTTATTACTTCTCAGTTCTTCAGCTGATGTTATTATATCGTTTTGATTAGCATTGATGAACCCCTCTTTGTTTTTTTTTGTTTTGTTGTCTATTACTGAAACAGGTTCACCATCCCTCAGCTTTGAGCATGTTTGAGCAAATAGTGGCTGCTTCAAAAGGAAAACAGATTGTGATGTTTCTTGATTATGATGGCACGCTGTCTCCAATCGTTGAAGACCCGGATCAAGCTTTCATGTCAAGAGAGGTTTGTTCTTATTCCACTACTGTTCATCAGCTGCCTCTGAGTTACTCAAAACTCCTACTAATTCATTCTCGTTGGCAAAACTTCTTCGTGTCTAATCAGATGAGAGCAGCTGTAAGAGATGTCGCAAGATATTTTCCAACAGCTATAGTGACCGGAAGGTGCCGAGACAAGGTACATTTTTTCTCCAGTGAAAATCGTACTATTATCATAATTGATTATTACAAATTTTTGAAGTAAAAATTTTTGATTGATTTTCATGGTGGGTTCAACAGGTTTACAGCTTTGTAAAATTAGCTGACCTTTATTATGCTGGTAGCCATGGTATGGACATCAAGGGACCATCCAAAAGTTGCAAATACAAGAAAGTAAGAACATCAGTGTACTTAGCAATTTCATCTATAAATTGTACTCTTTTTTTCTTTTCCCTTTTCCTTCATCAGTAATAAACCCCTTTTTCTTTATTTGTTTTGTTTTCTTTCCGTGGCTGGTTTATAATTTTCATTTTTACTGTCAACTTTTGTGTTATTCAGGGTAACCAGGGAGTCCTTTTCCAACCTGCCAGTGAATTCTTGCCCATGATTGATGAGGTTTGTTGTCTCCCACCATCTTCTTGATTTCACAAAGTAAAAAGAAACGACAAAGAAACAATGCATATATATTCAGGAAATATAAAAATTTTAAACTAAAAAAAAAAAAAAAAACTCTCAGGTGCACAAAACCTTGGTAGAGAAAACAAAATGCATTCCAGGAGCCAAGGTGGAAAATAACAAGTTTTGTGTCTCCGTACACTTTCGCTGTGTTGATGAAAAGGTACAACTCAAAGCCACTCTTGTCTTTTTCTTCCCCTCCGGAAATTTCAATGCTAATAATCTCACTGATTTCCCGCCTTTGGCAGAGTTGGGCTGCATTAGCTGAGCAAGTAAGATCAGTGCTCAATGACTACCCTAAGCTTAAACTTAGTCAAGGAAGGAAGGTATAGTTTTAATTCCTCTTTCTATTTCTTTCTCTTCCCCTTTTCCCTTTCCCATTTTTCATTGATTTTTATGATTTGATTCAAGCAGGTATTGGAGATCCGTCCGACCATCAAATGGGACAAAGGAAGAGCCCTGGAATTTTTGTTGGAGGCACTAGGTGATTCTGATTTACTCAATTTCTATACATTTATGGCTATTTTATTTCTACTAATGGTACTAATTTTACTTTTGTTGATTTCTATCTGTTTAGGATTTGCCAATTCAAATGACGTTTTGCCTGTCTACATTGGCGACGATCGAACCGATGAAGATGCCTTTAAGGTATCTAATTATAATAAACACATGTACTGCAAAAGTTTGTTCTGTAACTGAGTTTCAAGTCAATTTGAACACATTTTTTGTCTGGCTTTATGACCAGGTTTTAAGTGATAGAGGACAAGGGTTTGGGATTCTTGTTTCCAAAGAACCCAAGGATACAAATGCTTCCTATTCTCTCCAAGAACCATCTGAGGCAAGCAAGATTACTAATCTTAGCATGCATGCAATTTTCTTTATTAATTCTGATAACAATTGTTTTTGTTATTTTTAACCATTAATTTTGTACTAACATTAAGAAAAATATTTCTTACCATAATTTTACAGGTAAAGGAATTTTTGCGACGTTTGGTGGACTGGAAAAAACTGTCACAAGGAGAACATGCACCATGATTTGCTAAATTTGATTAGAAATACACAAGATATTTGAATCCCACCCTAAATACCTGATTAAGGGGTGGAATTAATTAATTAATTATGTGTTTTTCTCGTTTAGGGAGAGTTTCTAATTGTAATTAACTACCAAGGCTATAGTTGATAAAATGACAAAAGAAGAAGAAGAATTCAATAATTTTGGAAATTCTTCGAACCATATATCTCTGTCCCTTTTTTTTTTTTTTTTTTACTCTTGCATAGTTGCATAGCCATTTGTTTTATGAGTATTCTTATCAAGAATTCAAATTACGATCACGGATACGTTTTTTATCGTGTCGTATTTATTGTGATTGCATATATAATGAAATTCATTACAGTCATTGCAATCATTAAGGTCATGAATTTTTTTTAATTTTTTATAATTTATTATAAAATATAGTAATTATAATTATAATAATAAAAATTAGTACTTATAATTTTTAAAGTAATTTATGATATTTTATTTTTATTTATAAAGTAAAATAATTTTTTTTATGTTTTGTAGTTATAATTTAGAAAGAAAATGCATGTTATAAATGTTTTTCTTTATTATATGCATGATGTCAAAGTCATAAATATTATAAATACATGCGATGAAAAAAAATATATCTTATATGAAGTTAATAAAAATTATAATTAATTTAATTAAAAAGTTAGTGATGAATATTTTAGATATTTTTGTAATATATGTTTATTGGGGAAAGATGATAAACTATTTGATTGATTATGGATAAATATACTTTACAATTAGATCAAATTTTCAAATGCAACATTTTAAATAATTAAATTAAACCAAAATAATATAATAGTAGCGAACTAATCTTTATTAACTAATAAAAATATACAATTAATAATAACATTAATAATATTAAAATTATTTAAAAAACTACTAATTACTTTAAAATGATGGTAAATAAAAATAAATTCACTAATTAATAGCTCACATTCCTCTTAAATTTTCATCAAAATCAATAAAAAAATTTTCTAAAATATCCAATTTCTCACCAAATCATTTGTTTTTTCCTTTTCATATTTTCACTTAAATAAGAAAAAATAAAATACAATGTACTTTTAAATATCACACGTACCTAGGAAAATAAAAATGCTATGATTGGTTGATTTGATTCAACTGAACTCAAACCTACCAAACCTTTCCCATATTCGTACATTCTTCAAATTTAATGATTAAATCTCTCTTTCTTTAAAAATCGACAGACATATCACATGCTTCCTCTATCTTCTAACCTTTTTCAATTTCATCCACACTATCTTTGTCTTATTCCTCAACCCAAGCCACTGAGGATGCTACTATTGAACCTAAGCCTTTCATCTTCCCATCTTAGCAATTAAAAAATATTTTGCTTTTTCTCAACTTTCAAGGTCTGAGATAATTATTGATTGACTTCAACAATATGTTCTTTGAGCTTGATTGAGGTTTGTATTTGCTGATTAAATCATAAATTTAAAGGTTTTTCTTGTTTAGAATGTGTTTTTTTATATGAAATTCTTTAACTACTAAAAAAGAATAAATTTTCGAATTACATTTTGAACTGAAAATAATGATTGCGGCTATAGCATCCTACAAAACAACAATAAGGAAGGCGAACGCACTATCCTCCCACTGAAAGAAGTGGAATAAGCAAGCAAAAAACCCAACCAAGTGATTCTCCTTGACCTGACAAAGAAAGAAAGGAACAAACGGGCTTTGCAATAAGCACAACTTTCCTTTTCAAGAAACAAGAAGAAATGAAGAGGGAAGTCCGAGCTTTTCTATGAGCTCATGCCAAAATCTCTTTGAAATCCAGAACAAAAAGAAGGACTTATCTATTGGGGTTAAGAAGCACCCTATCCGGCCGAGATTGATCAGCTGTAACAGCTACTTGTGATCGTAAAATAATAGTGTAGCGAACAATAGCGGCCACCACTATTGTCTACTACACTGTTATTTTATAGCCTCGAGCAGCCGTTATGATTATGAATTTCGTTCACAACCTAATTTTGGGTATGTAACGATGGCAGAGGCTACCGAAACAGCAAAATAACGACCGTAATGTCACTACACAACCGCTATTTGAAACCCTAATTCTCATATATATGTTAACTATTGTTGGAATATCGGTTGGATCAAATGGATCCATAGTCATTAATTAGTACATTTATGCATACATTATTTAATTATTAATATGAGTTGAATTTATATCTATTTTTAATAGAATTCTATGTTTGCCCTGTTAGAGGCTTATTACCAATAAGATTGAGACATGAGCTATATAAAAAGGCGATTGTGAATATTAATAAAAAATATTAATCTTAATTACTCTTATATAAAAATTCTCTCTAAGCTCCCTGTTAACTAATTCTTAGATATTCATCTAGAATCTTAAGACTTGAATTACGAAAATTTGAAGCCAATTTTAATAGTTGTTTTATATATTAAAAAATTCAAATAAAAATAATAAAATAAAAGATGAATATTTAAAAGTTCATGAAACAAGAATCAATAAATTAATATTGAAATTCAAATTAGCATTGAAGTAATTCTAAATCTGCTAATACTCTTACAATCATGATATGGTAAAAATAAAAAAGATGGTATATGTTTCATAATACAACCACGAGTCGACGCAGTCACCTGCACCTGCCCATATCAATTTGTTTATGAAAATTGTTATACTCTCCATACGATACGATTGGCCTGGCCAGTGAGAACTGCTAGACAGAACAATATATAAAAGATTAATGCAAGCAGTTCACATTGTTAATATTTGGCAAACCTTAGACGGTTCTTATATCTGCAGCAAACAAACATTCAGAAGATACAAATCAATTGGCTTATTTTCCCTTTAAAAAACAAGCAAGTACACCAAAAAGCTTAAATTATATATATTTTATCTGTCCTTTAAAAACAAAGAAGATTGTTTATTATGAGCTCAACAAGCTATGCTACATTTATATGTAGCAATCTCAACGAAAATAAAAGATGGGTACTTGGAGAAAGAAAACTTTGACCAATGTAACAACACAAATCATTTCTTAGTTTTAAGTGCTTAGTAAATCCCTCATTTTTTAAGGGAAAATCCTACTATTTTGGAGAAAAAAAATATGGTTACTATATTAAAGAAAGTTCTTTAATCATAAACAACTACTAAACTGATGAATTTAATTTTCATTTTGCCATGGGTTGCCATTATTAATCAGTTGAATAAGTAAATATTGCAATTGTCAGCTTCATCTTTCATACATGTTGTGGGGGCATTTGCTAGACTCATAGCTAATGATAAGGTTCTTTGCGCAGGTACACGATTGTGATTTGTGTGCATGATTGTGTGAAAAAGAGAAAGAAAGAAAGAAAGAAAGAGAAAGCAATACAAAAGTTTGGAGAAAGAATGGTAAACTCCAACTTATTACAGTTTGAATAATTGGAGCTTTCCTGAATAAGTTCATGCAATAAGAATCCAAGAATTCCTGAAAGCCACTGAACTAGTTAATGTATTTCCTGGGGACCATTTTCCAGGCAATGTTTAAAGACATGAAAAAGTCTGTTACTTCTTGTGCTGTATTTTACTACAATATTCACACCAAGAAATGGAATGAAATTTGTACAAAAATATACTATATGTATGGTTTGCGGTGACCAAACTCATCAAATGTGAAATGTTACTGAAGTTAGAGTCCCACATCAATTAGCAACCCATGTTTGGTTACTTAAAATAATGAACGGGGAAAGCATCTTTTAACAGTTGTAAAGATACCCTTTGAGAGCCAGCCAGACAAAAATTGCTCTAATCAGACATTAATTATGTATATTCCCTTGCATTAAGGTTTGAATATTTAGGCCTATAATTGAGTAAAGAAGCCAAGGAACTCTTTAGAGGCTCACTCAAGAGACACGTTAATGTTCTTCTGATGACTGATAAATAATGTATCCAAGTGGTTGAGGTTTACACTCTTCTAAAAACATGTAGCCCATAGCACAAAACCCTCTTTAAGCAATCTACTCATTTGCTTCAGAAAGGATATTTTTCCTTATTTGGCAACGAAAGCATCATGCAAATTATATATATTTTTCATAGTATAATATTGCAAGAACTCAAAGTCTTTATATCAATTTCGTATTAAACTTTTTCCCATTTTTGGGAGGAATTTATCTTTATATATGTACAACTCCGATTCTGAATGTGAGTACTAAAAAGTCCCCAATGCAATTTATGACAAAATTGTACATATTGCACTGACCTGGCAATAATTATTCTCATTTGTTACTTACTTGGATTCTAAAGAATGGGGCCCCTTAATCGATGAATAATTTCATAGATTGATGGTAATATGACCACAAACAAACGAAACTTTGATTGACACCTTGGAGAAAGGCTGATTGCTTCTTGCTTGAATATTACTAATTTGAATCCAATTTAAACAATTTATCCAAGTTTCACCCATCCATTTATCTAGCTAAGAATTGGA
This sequence comes from Durio zibethinus, assembly GCF_047325235.1. Taxonomy (NCBI): domain Eukaryota; kingdom Viridiplantae; phylum Streptophyta; class Magnoliopsida; order Malvales; family Malvaceae; genus Durio; species Durio zibethinus. Next base: position 32,905,089 of record NC_143162.1, read on the forward strand.
TATTCAGGACAAGTACTCAAATCAATCATTAATCAAAAACTTCAATCATCGGGTGATAATACAAAAGGGATTAAAAAATCTTTATCTCCCTCACCCTGACCAATATTTTCTATATATCCTGTTGAGGTATTTTGTCATCTTTTAGATCAGTGAGGTAAGATCAGGAACAGATTCCAAATGGGGATTGTAGATTCATTTAGTAATAATCTTATCCACATTTTCACAGTAATAATCATATGCTTGTATTATTAATGAAAACAATATATCCTAACAAAAATTGATGTTAAGGTTTAAATTACTTATTATATACTCTCATCCCAAAGGTTCTTATAACTTCCAACATCCATATACATTTTATTGCAGCCATCTGTCATGAATATTATCTTAAAATCCTTGTCTCGATCAGACAACAAACTACTAATAACACTGGCATAATTTTAAAAAAGACAACGAGAAATGATACCATTACAGGGTACTAGGAGTTTTGTATAAAATACAATTATTATTATGTCTTTAGGTAGACATTTAAGTAGAGATAAAAGCAGAAAGCTTTTGCTTTTAAAGGTAGAAATATAGGATAATTGGGTGATGGACCATATAAATGATCCTTAAAACACATTTAAAAAAAAAAGGATAGGAGATCTGTGCATGGTTAAGATATTAGGGAGTGAAGCAGTGGGAAATAAGGCCATTGCTCTCAAACAGAAGTATCAGAGCTACACCATTGGGCACTTGGATTTGAGAGAGAACACCTCAAAAGATTAAAAAGAAATCTTAAAGTTGTTTCTATTTTATTTTTATAATGGGTCTAATATATGTTTTCTATATTAATTCAATGGTTATATTTTTCAGAAGGTTAGGTGGTGAAAAGGATGCCCACTACTAGGTGAAGGGGGAATCCATGGTTGAAGAGGAGTTGGAATCCACTTGAAGTGCTTTGATTTGAAGAGGAAGTGGACATGGACATGGATTTTAATGGGGACATCCAACATATGCTTTCAAGCCTTGAAATCTCTCTCTCTGGCTCTTTCATATGTGTAAAGAAAGGTACCACTAGATTCAAACCCATCATTGGGTCCTTAAATAAAGTAAGTAGCAGAAGATCCAATTATTGGAGGGAAAAGAAACCACTTCCCTTCCACAACCGAGCCTCACTTAGTGATCCCATTTGATTTCATTTCAGTTGGCTATAGTCATTACGTGTCTCAAAAATAAAAACATGTTAGATCAGATCCTGTAAAATGGGTTTTCAAGGAAATTCATTTTAATACTCAGTAAAGGGTTTTTTTAAAGTTGAATCCTTTCTGCTCCCAACAACCATATATGCTTTACCATTAAATAACTGCTAAACCGGTATTATAAAACCCTTTCATTGCCAGTTGCCAGAGTTACAGGCTTACAGCCTCAAACCCATGATGTGGCACAGTTGAATCCCACGCCTATAACTTTTTTTTTTTTTAAGAAAAAACTGGATTCTTCTTCTCTGTTTTGAGTTGTGATTGTTCCCTAGAAAATGGTCCTAGCATGTAGGCTGCAGCATTTTTTTTTGGCTTTGGCAGATAACTCGAACAATGGATTCTTTCATAGACGTGTCGCCGAGGGCGGATGGTCCCCGCATAGACGGCCGAGCAAAGGGACTGCATCCGGATATGAATAATAGTAATCAAGTTTTTTTTTTCCTTTTTCTGTGTACGGAGTTTGTTAATTTCGGGGGCGGGATGCTTTAACATTGGATATATTATAATTCGATTCCCATGTGATCCAGATGACCTTGGTAGGGGGAGCAAATTTATCAGGAGTTTGTATATCAGGGTTGTTGCTTGGATCTTACCCATCATCATTACTGTAAAAAGATTACCCCTTCCCCCTGACAGAAAGGGACACCAATGACCAATCACAGATCCAGTATTCTCCCAACAACACACAAACTCTAAGCCAATTAAGCAATAATGTGACTAAAAGGCTGGTTTTGCATTAAATTCATAGGAAATTGACCACATAGGCTGTCACCAAGAAAACTAAAGAACCCCAGCATTTTAAATTAAAAATAAAAAAGCATTAAGTTTTGAACTTGGTCTCGAAGTCTTGAAAAGGGAGAAGCCAATGTACAAAGAAACTGGCATTTAATCCGAATCAGCTTTCGACTTGTTTAAACCAGCAGCTATATATGGAGGCCCTGTTTTCCACCATTAATTCCTCATTGATCTATTATTATATGATCGATCAGATACCGGCTCTGAAAAGGTTCCCACCTTTAAAGTGGTTTATATTTGTTACTATTTTATATACACAGTCACACATACGGGCACCTGGGCTTAGATAAGGTGATAATTAGTAGATGAAGATCGAAATGTTCCTATTTAAAGTTTTAAGTGTAATGTGTAGTGCTTTTTTTTTTTTTATCTTGTACTTAAAAAAATATATGAAAGAGAGAGAGAAATTGATCCTGCACTTTACAAAAAAGTCGTATTAAAATAATTAGAAGGAGAAGGAAGCACGCACAGCTAGGGTTTAGTTTTGAAGCAAACGAAGCTGTAAACTTGAATCTGGAAGGGCTTGTTTTGTCACCATTACTTGGGTTGTTTACGTTATTGCCAGCCACAAGTCAAGCCCAGTACCCTAGCAACGCAGCCTCTTAGTTAAACACCAATTAGCAAGCAGGGCAGCTGGTTGAGGAATTAATCAATCCATTACGTTATGAAAAACAAAAATCAAGCCAACAGGGGTTGGTTCAACTTGTAATATTGATGTAATATAGGGGTTACGTTATGAAAAACAAAAAAACTATACAATAATATTATGTAATATAGATTTGATATGTATGGTGCTTAAAATTTTATTTTTTAGGATCATCTTAATATAATTTAAACTCTTATTAGGTTTTCATTCTTTTTCATTGTTTAAAAAATCAAGGACTCCTATATATTTTTTGTTTATATGGGATATTGTTTATTTTTTTTCTCTGTAACACCTAAAACTCATAATTTCTTTTCAAATATTTAATATCTTCTTTTGTGATCTTTTTAATTCATGAAATTAAAATTATTAAATATTGATATTACAAAAAAAAAAAAATCTCAATGATTAAAGAAATTAATGTGAAGTTGGTTTTTAAAAAGGGTGCAATTGTGACACTGGGTCTGACCCATAAACACTTGCGATAAATGTCCAATTTACCACTACTAAATTGAGGTTTTCATGTTTACCACTCATATTTACCACTTTATTTTATTTATACAATTTTATCATTCTATTACATTTTTTATGCAATTTTAATCACTTATAGATGGAAACAAAATATCTCATCTAAATTAAAGAATATTCCATTTAAAATTTTAATTATTTTTTAATTTTTTTCCATGAAAAATAAAAAACTTTATTTTAAATTATAAATAAGGATAAAAATAAAACTAATTAAATTTTTTTCTAAAAATACCAATAATGCCATTTATTTTTTTCATTAAAAAATAATTTTATTCCTTCCAAAATTTTCTAATAAAGAATTAGTGACATTGTTGGCGTTTTTTTAAAAAGAATTTAATTATTTTATTTTATTTTATTTAATTATTGATATTATCTTTATTTGTGATTCAATAACTGACATTGTCATAACATATAGATCTATGAACTTACTGCTGAATATAAACTTAGGAGTTGCTACCATTTTTTTTATTGAGGTGCGATTAGTCATCCAACTGAATTTGTCTCTTTTAAAAAGAAGTTTCAAACTTAATTCAAACATCTTTAAAAGGTAAATTTTAGTTTACGAAATCAAATTTAAGTTCAAAAGTACAGTTACGAGTGGAAAGGTTATAACAACCTCACAATACCCATCCAAATGATGGTATCGGTTTGGTTTTAAACTATCCAAGTCTTAAAACATATTTATGATTTACCAAATAATTTAATATTAAATTTTTTTTAAATTACTTAAATATGTTGGTAATAAGTTAAGGATATTTCTTTACCTTAGAAGTATTCAAAGAGACTATTTATCACACTTTAAAGAGGCTCTATCATCAGATTTATTTAATTTTGCTTACAAAAATAAATTTCTATAAACTAAGTTTTAATCAAAAATATTTTTTGATAAATTGGTAAGATTTTTCGTCGAAGATTGTCCTCCAATATGTTGATTGGATTTTATAAAAAAATAAAATATTATTTTATTTATTTTTTTAAACTTGTTTTTTTTATAAAAAAAATTATAGGACTTTTCAATATGTTAGTAAAACCCTATTAAAAAAATAAAATATCTTTTCAATCTGTTAGTAGAAAAAAAATTTTTAAAAATTTTTTTTATTTTTTTTTAAATTTAAAAAATTATAAAATTTTTAAATATATTTGTAAAGCATTATTTTTGAAAATAATTACCTTCCAATATATTGGTAAAGCTTTTTTATTTAAATATATATTTTTATAAAAGTATATTAGAATTAATAAATAAATTGACAAATAAATAAAATACATAAAATAAATATAAAAGAAAAAAAATAAAAAAAATACTTACAATAGGCTTGGTTTGATGGCTGGGGTGCACGGCTCAGTTTCAAGCACAGAAGGTGACTGACTGTGGCGCGGCTCAGGGGCTTGACTAAAGGCATGGCTCAACTTTCAGCTAAAAGGATGCGAGTCAATTGTATGGGTTGCAATTGGGTAAGGTCGCCAATATAGTAAAACAAGTGGACATTAACTTTATGGATGCTCAAAATGATGTCGTTTAGATATGGTATAAAGGGTCCAAACCTCTTATCTTTCCTCATAAACTGCCTGTCTGTTTCTCCCTTTATAATATTTCCCTCATACTTCTCTCTACAATTTTAAACCTAAAAAATGGTGAAAGCAACCAGAAAGCGATAGGAATCCTAGATTCCGACCACTGAAATATTCAAATTATTGCCAAAAAATTCAATGGTTTCTCAAAAAACCCAAAAAAGACCTGACCTTGAATTTCAGCCCAAAAAATTCCCCATAATCTTAGAAAAACCAAACTAAACAAAGAACCAAACCCAGAAAAATCCAAATCCAAAACCAAAATGAATTCAAAACCCAAAATGAGCCAAAAACAAACCCTTTGATATATTTTCTGTGTATATATTTTTTCTATTTTTTGTGTGCTTTTTCCTTTGTCTGCCTTTGAATATTTACAAGGATTTCTAGTAAAAAATTTAAGGTTTTTCATTTAAGATCAAATCTGCCATAAACAGATTTAATCTAAATCATGGCTTGATTTTAGGTTTTAATATGATTGTGGTTAATATTTTAATTTTGTTTTCAGTTCCATGCAACCATGATTTCTAGATTGGATTCCAAAAGTTTTATGATTTCATTTCCCTTTTTTTGTGTTTATTCAGTTTAAAGTAATAAAATAAAAAAAGACAAAAAAACATTGGTTACACTATTGTCGGGCCAAGGCTCGAGTTCACATAAAAAATAACCCAAACTGCCTATTGGGCTTATAGCCTAAGCGCAATAAAAACTATCTATTGGGTTTAAAACCTATCTATTGGGTTTAAAACCTAAATACTAATTAGAAAACTGAATAAATATTTCAAAGGCCTAATGATCCAAACAGCTCTAAACCAAACAAAACAAAACATTTTGATCATTTGATTTAAAGCTCCGAATGAAATAAGGTGTCTATAGTTACCCCTCTTTACATATTTCTATGAAATAGGAATGATGCAAAGATATAGGAAACCATTGCATCCGATTTTAACTTAAAAAGGATCCTCTAAACCAAAACATGCAAATTTTGAAAAAATTTTAAAAAAAATTCTCTAAGTGGAGGCCTAAAGCTAAAAAAACTCCAAATAACTCCTCTAAACAAAATAGACTCCTCTATATAGAGGCAAAACAAATTAAGAAATAAGCTCCTCTATTCATAAGCTAAATAACTTTAAATTCAGATATGAGCTAATTTATACAGAGGCTAAATAACTTTAAATTAAGAAATGAACTCCTTTATACAGAGGTTAAATAATTTTAAAAACTTTAAATAAAAAGTCAAAAGATATCCAATTTGCTCGAGTCCAAAAAAATTGAAAATTAAAAAAATTTTAGCATGAACCCCAAAGATTCACAGTTTGAAAATCTAAAAGTTTGTGTCAAAGATTCACAAGGTTGTATAACAGAAGTTGCAAGATTCCAGTACTCCAAGTTTCATAAAAAATTTGCAAAGATTTCAAAATTCACAAAAAATCAAGATTCTCAAAGGTTTGCAAGAATTTCAAGTTTCGCAAAGATTTCAAAAGTTCGTAAATGATTCAAGATTCTCAAAGATTTCAGATTCATAAAAATTTCAAGTTTTGCAAAGGTTACAGATTTTCAAAATTTCAAGTTTCGCAGAAGTTTCAGATTCATAAGAATGAAAGATTTGCAAGAATTCATATTTGTAAGAAATTATATTCGCAAACATTTCATCATTGTACAAATTCGTAAATTGTAATTCACATACTAGATTCAAAGATTCGTATTAGCGATTCGCATCCAAAAATTTAAAGTTTCACATTTAAAAAAATTCATGAATTTCTCATTAAAGATTTCAAGACTCACCTCTAGAATTCAAAGGTTCTTATTTAAAGATTCATACAAAAAAGTTAAAAATTTTATTCGAAAAACTTAGGGATTCACATCTAAAATTTTAAAGATTCATATTGAAAAATTTTAATATTTCAGCACCAAAATTTTAAAGATTCACATTTGAAAAATTATTTTAGAGATTCACATCCAAAGTTTCAAATGTTCTTTTTCAAAAATTTTATGGCTTTATATCCAAATATTCTCATTCGAAAAGCTCATTTAAACAAAAGCTTTATAACTTTAAAAGTTTGAAAACCTTTCCTTGTAAAAAAAATCTCATCATGAAAGATTCATTTGAGGATTCTAAAGTCAAAATTTTCTTTAGAAAAAATCAAATTTTGTATACAATAAATGTCATAATGCAAATGCCTTCTAAATGATGCAAATATAACAATCTAGATTCTCACTAAATGATGCAAATGCATGTTATACAATGATTCAAACGTTTTCTACATGATGCAAATACATGCCAAAACCATGATGCAAATGCAATTATCAATGATTTAAACACAATGTATGTAATGCAGATATCACTAAATCAATATCATGAAATTCTAATTATGGTAACAAGATTCTCGAAACTCCACCATTCATTCTTAGCTTCTTAGTAGTAATAATTTTAAAATAAATTCTGTCAACTGATCTATGTTATTTTTTTCATTTGGTCTCAACTCAAAGGTTATATCTACCAATCCATTAGTGTGTTTATCACTAGGCTACCTCATTTGTCCTTTTCATTTCATTTTCTTAGGTTTCTTTCACTTTTTTCATTGGATTTCTTTCAAAATAATAAAAAAAATCTTTTACAAACATTGTCATTCACTTATTTATCACCATTCTAATTCATGACAAATATGGTACATTTTTCAATTCATTTAGGGGATACACACTTGGTAGAAAACAAGAAAAATGAGTATTCATTATCGAAAGAAAATCTAGTCAATCACAGATGAATAAAAACAAATTACCATGACTGTTTAAATAAGATATCAACATTCAGAATAATGATTGTTAAAATAATTTTGAACTTAAACTTAGAATTCTCTCTTAAAAACACATTTGATTAACATTTTTTTTTATCAAAATTCATATCCCAAGGATCTTCAAATGAAATTATTTTTTTGAATCTCATTTATTTTTACTTAAATCGCCATTTTGGATTTTCAGTTTAAGTCTTTCTTTTTTTTTCTTTTTTTTTTTTGCTTTTTTTGTTTTCATTTTTGCGCATCTATTCATTTTTTTTCTTTTTATTTCTCTTTCTTATTGATCCATCAATGACACTTTAATTAAATTTTTAACCAATCTAATGACAAACTTGCCTTAGTTCAATTCATGATTCTCCAATTTGAGAATTCAAATTTGATCAAAATGAACTTTTAAAAGACATAACATAAGTTAAGGTGAGAGACTATAAAATAAATGGATAAAATAGGCCCAAACTTTATTTTAAGGGTAATCAAATCAAAAATTATTTTTTTATGTAGAGCACCTTGATATTTTACCCCACCAATTTCATCTTTTTTTTTTTTTTACTTTTCATCATTTTTTTAAAAAATTTTGAACATAAAAAATGGCATTGCCCTTAAAATCACTAAGAATCTTTACTTTCCAAAGCTTTTCAAACTTTACCCTCAGTATGGGGGTAGTCCTTGGTTAGGGTTCCTCACAAGAAAGTTTCAACAGACTCAAATGAGGTAACAAAGGATAATTTTACTTTTTTTATAAAAGAAAAAAGAAAGATGATCATTTATCATCTCAAACATGAATACTCTTAATGAAAAATATTTGTTAACCAAGAGAAAATATCATGTTCTACATCAACTTCACCTTTCAGTGAACGAAATTTTTTGTTAGATTTATTTTTTTTATTCAAAAATTTCAATGAATCAACAATTTTAATTTATCAACATGAATGACATTTTCAAAATCGAATTCTGAATTATTATCATGACTGTCTAAACACTCATTATTTGAAATTTAGGAATGGATATAGGAAAAGATGTAAGAAGATAAAAACGCAAAATGATGATTCACACGAAAAAAGAAATGTCCTAAAAATGCATCATATTTGCCATTTTTTATTAATATGATTAAAAATAAAATGAAATCCTAGTGCAATAAAGAAGTCCATTATTCTAAAAAATGGTAAAATGACAAGCAATTATTAGACTTTTCGTATCCTTTTGAAAATTATGCCCCTAGGTGATCAAGTAAAAAGTCTTTGTGGCATTTAACTCTTATAATTCATTAAAGCTTATCGAGCCTGCTAAAATCAAACTTTGCACCTTATGCTTGAAAGTAGGATAAGTTTCTATAGAGTGACTTACCTTTTCATTATGGTAATCACATGTTGCATAAACATTGTACCATTTAGGATATGGTAGCTTCACTAGTTCTAAATGAACTAGAGATATCAAATCATTTTTAATCAATTTTAGGAATAGCTCAGTGTATGTTATGGGGATAAGATCAATGCGAGCTCTCTCTTGGTTACCCCTGGATCTTTTCAAATCATTCATTTGATTGTTGTAGACACCAAATTTTGTCCGAGTCTACATTTTTATAATCCAAAAAATTTAATTAATTAATTTTTTTAAATTAAAGTTTTAAATCAAAAAATAAAAAAAAGAGAAAAAAAAGAAAAAAAAAGAAAGAAGACAAACAGAAAAGCCTAACAGAAGAAGAAACAAACTAAGGGCTGGTGCCAGCGAGTGTCGTGCACGGCATCGCTGGCCACCCACGCCTGCCACCACCCCAGCCATCATAACACCCCCTCGTCCAGTCTTTTCACTCCATCAACACACGCAACCATCATTTCAACCATATAAAACACTCGATTCTCCCTCATTTGAAGAGAACTGAAACTCTTGGATCCCCTCACCAGAACAGCAGAAACACGCTCCCCTACCAAAAATCTCTCAGACAAAAAAACTCACCCCCTAAATACCCAAACAGATCTACGAAAATCCAAAAAAAAAAAAAAAAAACAACACAGTCCTCGCCTACGGTGAGGAACCATTAGCGCCAAGCCATCCCTGTAAAATAAACCAAAAATAAAAAGTCAGTTTCTAAAAAAAAAAAAAAGAAAAAAGAAAGGAAACCGCAAGCTTTAAGCCCCGCTTTACGTCGATCGAGACTGTTTCTGGTAAAACGAAAGTCGGATCTAAAAATATCTCATTGAAAGGAGCTTTTAGAAGGTTTTTGGTGTTTTCAACCGTCGTCGACGACCGTCGACGGTGACCCAGGAGGCGACCGACGCAGCAGTCCGGGGATCGGATTTCGGCGAGGGCCAAAGAGAACCCAAAACTCTGAAATTTTTTTTTGTGTGAAAACAAAAAAGTGAGTTGAAAAAAAAAATCTGATTTTTATAGAAAACGTTAAAAGCAAAACGATGTTGTTTTGAGCATAGGGCCAAAACAACGCCATTTCAGGCCAAAGAGGATCCGCGCGTTGACCCCGGATCTGACCCTGTATCAGCGGAACCCGACCCGTTGACCCGTTCTTTTCCACAGCTGCTGATCGATCCAATTGAGCCAGACTAAACCGCTCTCTAGATCGATCCGAACTATTCCTCAACCGGCTCAATCGAACCGCGCGTCGAACCGACCCCTTTTTGGTCCAATCGAACTGTTGTTGATCGGTCCGGTTCAAGTAAAAAAAAATTTTTTTTTTGAATTTTTAAAATTTTTTATATTATTATTTTTGTTATTTTGAGTATTTTTTTCTTGCATGGTAAATTTTTAAATTTGTTAGAATAAATGTTTAATTATTTTAATAATAATAAAATGAAAACAATATAGGATAATAATTAAACATATTTATTAAAAATGCTTAAGATAATAATAATAATAGTAATAGAATAATAATTATTATTTTTCCTGCCTAGATGTTAGAGGAAATAAAAAAATATTTTCCTAAAAAAATAATTCTGCCTAGATGTTGGAGAATTATTATTAATAAATTTTCATAAAAATAAATATATAAGAAATTTTTAATTAATTTTCAAAAATCATTAAAATTGAACTTGCTTCGAAAATCTGCTTAGATGTTGAGGATTTTTAGAGATGTTCGTATTTTTTTAAAAACGAAATCTTAAACACTAATTCTTAATTTTCAAAATCTTATGTTTCTAAAACCCCCTAAAATCTAAAACCCCTAAAATCCAAAACCCCAAAATCCAAACCCCAAAATCCAAATCCCTAAAATCCAAAATCCCTAAAATTCAAACCCTTAAATCAAAACCCCAAACCACAAAACCCTAACCCTAAAATCTCTAAACTCTAAAATCAAAACCCTAAACCTTCCATATCATAAAATTCAAGCTTTAAAACCCTTCAAACCTTCAAAACCTCTACTTAAGCCCTTACTCAAAATATTTTCAAAACTTTAAAGATACGTGTGAAAATCTCACATGAAATAGTTTGTTCCCGAATGCTGCCTAAATGATGGGGTATTTAGGAAACTCCATTTCATTAAGTTTTTCACATGAGTTTTTAATTCACATTAACAATAAGATTAATAAATAGAAAGTATAATAGTAAATTGGGATCTTAAATATAAACAGTGCACCTAAGCTCTACTTAAATGTTGGAGAGTCGGGGTAGTCTCATTATACTTAAGAATCCAACTTTTAAATTGCATTTCATCATACATAACATTCATTAGCATCCATACGTTAGCATGTTTCATCAATAATTGTCTACATTATTCTCTCTTTAATTTACTGTTCGATGATAAAATATTTTATAATAAAAAAGAATAATACTTAAAATTTTTTTTTTGATATTATAAAATAAAATAAAAATAACATTATGAAGGAAATAATTCTTGGTACTCTGCCTAGATGTTGAAGAGTCACTAACAATTATCTTCTATAAAGACTGTTATTTCATTTTAAGGATTATTGTGTTAAATCTTAAGTGAAAAGAGTTATTTTAAATTCTGTCAGATGTTGGAGAATTTTAAAATAATTCTTTAACTTCAAGATTTTCTCGATATTTCTAAATAAAGAGCTTTAGTAGAATTTTATTTTTGCAAATAAAGGGAATTAATGTTAAATTTCAAATCAAAACTATTTTTATCCAACATCGAAAATAGCGCATAATTAAATGGTATCAATTTATGAGTGTTGTGGGGGTGCTAATCCTTCCCCACATGTAACCGACTTTCGAATCCAACCTGATTTTCGTAGACCAAAATTCATCTTTTCGATAAACTTTAAACCCGTTTTTACAGTTTTATTGAAAAGATAAACTTTTGGGTGGCCAATCATACCCTAACAAAGATTGGTGGTGACTCCCCCATTTACTTCAATTTTTAAAACTCATTTACATCTGACGATCTCAAAATCGTTACGATAGCTTGGCGACTCTACTGGGGACTTTTGAGAGTCAAGCCAAATTTTAGTTATGCGTTATTAATAGTTGTTGGATTTAATTGGTTTTATCTGATATTTAATTTAATTCTTTTTATTTTAATTTTTAAAAAATATATACATAGAAGTTAATAAATAAAATAAATTGCTTGTTAGCTATTACTTTATTTTGATTTTGTGTTTATGATTTATTTATGTTATTTTGATTAATACATTACTTCGCACACACTTTGCATATTTACTCGCATGCATGAGCTCTAGACCCGGGCTCTTTCCCTTTTAGAAAGAAGTGAAATAGCTACGCTCTCGTGAGGTGATAACCTCCGTATTTGCTAGCAAAACACTTTCACTTAGATTGAACCCTTTTCGTTAGTAGCCTATAATGGGTGAGGATCGATGAACCTTACTAGTCTATAACGGACGATGATGTGAGGAATAGTCTAGGAACTGTTAGACGCATAAACCTTAACCCAGCATATCGTGAGCCATATGAAGCTAGCCTAGGGTAGAGCCTTGCCGATCTTTTTATAGAAATAGCCAGAAATGAATGATAAAAGAAAAGCATTTTCTAAAAAAAAATTAAATTTTCTCTTTACATGTAGTTCATTCATTTGGTAATTATTCAAATTTTACAATTTCATAAAATATTTTAGAATAAAGTTTTTTTTAAAGCATTATCTAACAAGCCAAAAAAAGAACAAAAAGGTTTTCAGAAAAATTAAAGATTTTTCTTAAATATTTTGTTTATTGGCCCAATAAAAAAAATCAATTTTCATGTCCTAGTTATTTTGTTTTTCCCTTTAAAAAAAATTTATATTTTGTTTCATCTTTTGCATTTCATACATCATAAAAAAATAATACATGTATCCCATTCCATATACATCATAAAAAGTAGTGTCAGTTTTACTAGGTTGGCATAATACAAGCATTGCATTCCATGTAACATGCATTTGATAGGTTCATGCATTCCATACAAGTATGTTGTATTAGTCATAGGAATACATCTCATCATTCATGTAAATATGTCATTGCATTTCATGCATATAAATTCATGAATGGTAGGGCCATATCGAACAAACGTTACATTTCATATCCCACTATCCCTGAACATAACATTCCTTACATACACATTCATGGTTGATAAAAATTTTCATTTGGGTCATTTGCACATATAAAAATTCATTGTCATAGCCATATATGCATTTCATGACATTCTGTAGCCATCGTATTCATGTATTCATACTTCGTGTGTCATTATTTTTGTGATATTCATTCAATAAGGGTAGTAATCTAGAATTTTTTATCTAAGTCCTGGAATAAAATGTCTGTCTTGATGGGAATCAGAGTCACAAAAATGGAAGATAATTGGAAGCAAGAATTAGTGCTTTGAAGTTAAATCAAGAAGAATTATGGCTTGAACTTCGAGAGATGAAATGACAAATGGCTCAATTGATAGAAATGGTTAAAAGTAGTGGTATGGTTGGGTTAGTTGCTCCTCAAAGACTGTTTTCACTTTCGTCAAGTCAAGGTCAATTGGCTCTCGTTAGTTCCAGCACTCTACCAGAGCATGCTAAAGTATTGGGTGATTTGAACAATGACCAATGTTTGGGCGAACTCAAGAGAGGAATGGGTGAACTAGCCATGCAAATAACTAAGCTCAAAAGTTTGATTTTCAAGAATGAGCCAGTTGGCTTCAAACAACTTTCACAAACTATCCCGAGTCCAAACTCGCACCCAAATCCTTCTTATGACCATTTTCAACCTCTTGTCCAAGCACCTAGGATTAGGCCCCCAAACTTCATGCAACCACCAAGAATTTTCCACTTGAATCTATATCCACCATCTCATATTTTACAATCATTTATTTAGCATGCTATCCCGTCACTACTTTTTGAACCCAATCTTCAACCCAAAGTTTCTCAATTCACTTCAAGACCAACTAAACTATCATCTTTTTAGCAAAGCGAACCAACCATAGTACAGAAAAACTCTGACAACACCAAAGGAAAAATCCTTGTTGATCCAATACCCATGTCCTACACAGAGTTGTATCCATTACTTCTAGAAAACTATCTCATTACCCCTATCCCCGTTGAACCTCTCAAACCACCTTTTCCCGAATGGTATGATCTCAATGCTCGATGTGGATACCATTTTGGCATCATTGGCCATTCTTTGGAAAATTACATAGCTTTGAAACATATGATGTAAGGATTGATGAAAGCTGGATATCTAAGTTTTGATGTCAAGATGAAGTCAATTATTCACAAGAACCCTTATTTGACCCATGCCAGGATGGTAGGCAGTGCTGTAGGTAACAGTAGGGTTGGTCAGGATGATGAATAAAAAACTTTTTAAGTAAAGAGTTGTCTTCCCTAGTAATCATAGTCAACTATTTTTTAGGAGAGACAAAGGGAAGTGGGAGCAGGTTTGACACTTTTTGGCCCCAACCCTAGAATGGTTCATGATGTGTAAACTTGATGCTTTTAAAAATGAATGAAAACTTTTTTTAACCTAGATTTTTTATGAATTGATGCATCTGTTTATTTTATTAGCATGCCTAAAAGAGTGTAAGAAAGAATGATGGTTGCAAGTATGTTTTCACCAAATTTTTAAGATATAAGGGATATATGTAAATGACCCATTTTGAATATAGGATGGAATTCAAGTTTCCCCTCACCAAAGTAACAAAATTTGACTTGCATATAATGCATCATTTGCTTGAATTCATTACTTTTCATGCCAGCTAAGGACAAAGAATGATAATTATAAATATACTTTCGTCAAACCTTCGAAGTAATTTTTTTTTTATAATAGAAATCATGCCATGCATTTTTTACTTTTGGTAATTAATAAAAGGTTCAAGGATAGCTATTCTAGGAAACAAGGTCAGTTGAGTCTACAACTTGTAGCATTCGAGTTAGTACCAAAATCATGAAAAATGAAGATGCTAGTCCAATGAACAGAGTAGAAAAACCACAAGAAAATATCAGTGAAACAGTTGCAGGAATGTAACAAAATGTGAACAGACAGTTGGCAGAATTAAAACAGATGTTAGCAGAGTTGACTCAAGGAAAAAAATTGTTGAAACCCACAAGACAAGAGAGGAAATGGCTATTAAGATACCATTATATCCATCTGGGTTCACATATATTCAAGACTCTCATATCCTGCAGGCATCTCCAGCAAATCATCAATCTTATATTGGCCTTTCTGCCAATATGCCATCTATTTAGATAAATGTCAATCTTAAGTGCACTCTTAATGACTCCACTGCTCTGCCTAACAAGAATGATTCTAAAGAATCAAAAAAATTAAATAGTGTGCCAGATCCATCAAGGGATATAATAATGAAAGATAAATTTGATTTGTTGAAAGATAAATTGAAGGTAATTGAAGGCCATGATGTGTACGAGAATATTGACGCCAATGAACTTAGTTTAGTGCTTGATGGTTATTCCATTAAGATTCAAAGCCCCAGATTTTGAAAAGTATAATGGAATTGGATATCTTAAAATACATTTGGCTCAATACTGTCACAAAATGGTTGGGTATGCTGGTGATGAAAAATTACTTATTCATGTCTTTCAAGAAAATTTGATTGGGGCAGCAGCTAATTGGTATTATAGTTTGAAAAATAGTCAAATTCATACTTGAAGGGATTTATCACGGGCATTCTTAAAGTAATAGCAGTATATGTTAGAGTTGGCTCTAGACCGATTAACCCTCTAAAATATGAAAAAAAACCCCAATGAGAGCTACAAAGAATATGTTGTTAGATGGAAGAATATGGCATTGTAGGTACAACCATCTCTTACCAATAGGGAGTTGAATTTCCTATTTGTGGATACCCTTCTTTCTTCCTATTATGATAATTTGATCAGTAATACTTTATCAGAGTTTGTGAATTTATTGTTTGTTATGGGTAGAATTGAGGATGGGATAAGAAAGGGAAAAATTATAGATACTGATGATGAAAAAAGAAGAGATATTTTCGTAGAACAAGTTCAAGAAACAATTGTTAAAGAGCAAAATGAAAGAAATCTCACCATGATGCAGGAAGATCCAACGGATGATTATTCACAATGGCTACCATATTGTCCCCAACCAATATTTTTTATTGATGATTTTCCTTGACCACTTCATCTATGTGCTCAAATTCTTTCACCACGAACAGAACCAAGGATCAACTTAAGCCATTCACAGAGTCGTAAGAGAAAGAGAGCCAAAGTGTATCATTCACTTTCAATACTTTACGCTGAGCTTTTTACTTTATTGATAGAGAATCATATGATCTCTGTTGTTTCTGTAAGACCCAGAAAGCTTTTGTACCTAAAGTGGTATGATCCTAATGCTAAATGTGAATTTCATGATGGAGTTAAGGGGCATTCCATAGAAGATTGTACTGCCTTTAAAAATAAAGTTCAAGCTTTGATCGACGCAGATGATGCAAAGTTTAAAGAGCTAGTTGATAGTTTTGATGATTGATAGCAGTAAAGTTGTAAGTTAGTGATGCTAAAATTGAAACATCAAAGGGAAACTTTTATTTATGTAACTTTGAATGTCATCTCAAGAGTATGATTAAGATGATAAATTTTTTTTGGTCAAGTCTTAAGGTTTGCATTGCATGAGTAAACATTGTGCATCATATTATTTTATTTCGCGTAAGTTTCTATATATAGTTGGTTTTAAAAAAAAAAAGAAAAAAGATGTTAGATATGAATAAAGCCCCATGTGGTTAAGTATCGAGGCTAGAGAAATATCTTGAAAAAGAAGTAAAAAAGAAAAAAAGATGAATTGGCGATCACTATTAAAAATTTTCCAAATACCTAAATGCCAATTTGCTCATTCAGTTGACCCCATTTCATTAGTCATGACCCATTGATAGCCTTGAATTCAAATTTATGAACCTTATTTTCACCTGATATTGTTGCAATATTCGTTTCTAAGGCAATGAACAAATGAAACAGCCATTAAAAAATGTGTGGTTTTTAGAAAATCAAGTCTATATGACTTTTTTTTTTAGAATTCAAAAGCGATAAGTTAATATGACAAGATTATGCTGCAGTTTCAAAATTTTCAAATCCAAGTCTTGTAAAATGCACTCAAGCATACTACCTTTCAACTTTTTATTTCAAAATTAACCCGATCTTTTGTCTTGAGGTATATTTGTCAGAAAAGAAATACCTCATTACCTCTAAGGTAACTTAAGTTATGATCAACTTTTTTGTTCTCTTTTTATGGAGTAACTTAGATCATTTGATACCTTAAACAGGTTTACCCCACATAATCATTTTCTTATCCATTTCATATGACCATTCTCTTGTAATTACTTTCATTATGGGTAGTTTGCTAAAATAGGGCATCTTTTATGAAACGTGTTACTGGTAAAATGAATCTAGGTGTGAGCTATGAGGGCATAAAAAAATAAAAAAAAAAAGAAAAAAAAAGGAAAAATTGGTTATGACATCATGCACTAAAAATTTTTTTGAGCAAATCCAAAAAGGTCTTGACAAAGTCAAGGTTTTGAAAAAAAAAAGAGACAAAAAAAAAACCAAAAAATTTTTTAAGATAAAAAAAAAAACGTTTTTCCAAATTCATTTTTCTGAAGAGTAGTCTTCAATTTAAGTATTTATGCTTGAAATGAAAAATGGCCATCTTTCATTATCTCTTCACAAAAATAAAAATTTATCTCTTATTACGCCTTTGAGGCTGATTGAATTCTTTCAAAATAAACCCTGACTAAGGATCACCTTCCACACTGGGGGCAAAAAAAAATGCATTTGAAGGTTAAGAATGAGAATGTCTAATGGAATCTCATGTGATAGGGGCACAAACCCAATATAAAAGTTCATAAAAGTTTTGAATCCACTCAGTGAAAGGATGTAAAAAAAAAATGAAAAGAAAGGAATAATAAAAAAAGAAAAAAAAGAAAGAAATGAATGGGTGGAAAGCATAAAATATAATATACCTTAGAGTGTATCCTTCCAATGAAAAATGATTCTTAGTTTCAAATACACTTAAATACTTGTTTTGGGTCTTTTTATCCTTTTCTTTGGCAACCATGAATCTTAACCTATATTACAACCTTTGAAAAGTTCATATTGGATCAGGTATGAAAACTTAAACTTGAAGAGTTTCTCTTAAAAAAATGAATATGAATTTTTTGAGTTTTCTTTTTATTACCTAATCTCCTGTTTGAACCGTTAAAACTTTTTTAAAAAAATTCTTTTCCTCTTTTGGATTAGATTTGAATTTTCAAGTGCATGGTATGTAAAAAAAAAAAAAAAAAGCAGCTTTAGGGTGAAAACCCTCAAAAGGACAGTTTAGAGCCAATCCTAAAGGGTCACTCCTAATGCTAAGTATGATGGATGCTAAACAGAAGTAAAGCCAAACCTTTTTGAAAGATTTGAAATATCAAAGCCATAGAAATTTGAGATGGGTTGATTATTCCTAAATAACCCTTTAAAATCTCAAGCCTTTACAGCTGATCTTGACATATATCAAACTGTCACATTTGGGGACTAAGAAAAATGTTGAATATGTTTGATTTTCAAGGAATTCATGCTTTTAGAAAAGCTTATGTTTCATTTGTGAGCTTGCATGCCTCTTTCACTCCTTTCAAGGGTTGAAACCTTTTGAATAAACATCACTATCTACAGAACTATTACATCCATTTGGAAAAAAAATCCTCACCTTTTTTATTTTTGATAGAGATCGCCAAATTTTAAAAAAAAAAAAAAATTTAAGCCTAGTTTATCTGGCCATCAATGAAATTTAAGCCAGTTTATCTAGCCTCAAATAAAAATTTAAGCCCAGTTTATCTGGCCATCAACAAAATTTTAAGCCCAATTTATCTGGCCATCAATAAAGATTTAAGCTCAGTTTATCTGGCCATCAATGACATTTAAGCCCAGTTTATCTGACCATCAATAAAGTTTTAAGCCCAGTTTATCTAGCCATTAATGAAGCTTTAAGCTTAGTTTATCTGGCCTCAAATGAGCTTTAAGCCTAGTTTATCTGGCTTCAAATGACATTTAAGCTCAGTTTATCTAGTCATCAATGACATCTAAACCTCTTTATCTGGCCTCAAATCAGGTTTTAAGCCCAGTTTAGCTGGCCTTCAATAAAATTTAAGCCCAGTTTATTTGACCCTAAAAGAAGTTTTAGAGTTTCAAAGTTCTATCCAGAATAAAAAAATTATCGATGCATAACTTTTTGAAAGATCTTGCATTTGCATTACTTGTATCATGAGAAAGACATTTGACCTAAAAAAAAAGATATTCAAATTTACATCGCTCAATCTGTGCATCATGAAAGGGATATTTACATTTGCATCACTTACATCTATGCCACAAGAGAGACATTTGCTTTTGCATCACTTGCATTCGCACTTGCACAAGATATTTGCATTCGCACCATAAGAAAATTCGCATTTGCACTACCATGGCATCCGCATCCTAAGAAAAGGTATTTGTAGAAGAATTTACATGAAAAGAACATTGTCATTATCAAATATAGTTGCATCAAGCATTCGTATTTTTGCATTTGCATTGAGATTTGTACTTTTACCAACATTTGCATTAGCATCATTTGATCAAGATAGACATTTGTATCATTTATTGCATTCATTAACTCTGATTGGGGAAAAGCCATTTTCAAAATTTTTTTTAAAAATTTTCAAAGTTCTATTACCTCTAATTGAGAGGAGCATTTAAATATCTTGATTTCTAAGACCTTTGGATATAATTTCGATTCACGGTGTTATCCCGATCGATTCATTATTCTCGACTTGCAGTGTTATCCTTATCGATTCTGTAAGATCTTCAAGCATAATTTCGATTCGCGGTGTTATCCCGATTAATTCATTATTCTCGACTTGCGGTGTTGTCCCAGTCGATTCTGTAAAACCTCCGGGCATAATTTCAATTCGTAATATTATCCCAATCGATTCATTATTCTCAACTTATGGTGTTATCCCGTCGATTTTGTAAGACCTCCGGGCATGATTTTTGTAAGACCTTCGGGCATGATTTCAATTCGTGGTGTTGTCTCAATTGATTCTTTATTTCGCGAT
The DNA here is from genome assembly GCF_047325235.1 of Durio zibethinus. Classification (NCBI taxonomy): domain Eukaryota; kingdom Viridiplantae; phylum Streptophyta; class Magnoliopsida; order Malvales; family Malvaceae; genus Durio; species Durio zibethinus. The sequence goes on from NC_143162.1 coordinate 32,925,122, forward strand.
TCGTGATGTTATCCCAATCGATTCTTTACTTCTTGACTCTTGGTGTTGTCTCGATCGTTTTTGTTTACGTTTTGACTTGTGGTGTCATCCCGATCATTTTCTTTATCATTCAACTTGTAGTTAAAAAAAAACTTTTAAAAAATCCATGATTTGCTTTGGACAAAATCGTTGTTTTTATCTTTTTCCTATTACTGATTTTCAGTAATATGTAAAGATGGGTAGCTATAGACACCGGATTTTATCCGGGTTTACATTTTTATAATCTAAAAAAATTAATTAATTAATTTTTTTAAATTAAAGTTTTAAATCAAAAAATAAAAAAGAGAAAAAAAAAAGAAAAAAAGAAAGAAGACAAACAGAAAAGCTAAATAGAAGAAGAAACAAACTAAAGGCTGGTGCCAGCGGGTGCCGTGCACGGCACCGCTGGCCACCCATGCCTGCCACCACCCCAGCCATCATAACACCCCCTCGTCCAGTCTTTTCACTCCATCAACACATGCAACCATCGTTTTAACCATATAAAACACTCGATTCTCCCTCATTTGAAGAGAACTGAAACTCTTGGATCCCCTTACCAGAACAATAGAAACACGTTCCCCTACCAAAAATCTCTCAGACAAAAAAATTCACTCCCTAAATACCCAAACAGATCTACAAAAATCCAAAAAAAAATAAAAAAATAACATAGTCCTCGCCTACGGCGATGAACCATCAGCGCCAAGCCATCCCTACAAAATAAACTAAAAACAAAAAGTCAATTTCTAAAAAAAAAAAAAAGAAAGACAGGAAACCGCAAGCTTCAATCCCTAATCTACTTTGATTGGGGCTATTTTTGGTAAAATGGATGTCGGATCTAGAAAGATCTCTTTGAAAGGAGCTTTTAGAAGGTTTTGGGTGTTTTCAACCGCCACCGATGACCGCTGGGGGTGACCCAAGCGACGATCGACGCGACAGTCCGGGGACCGGATTCCGACGAGGGTCGGAAAGAGTCCAGAACTCTGAAATTTTTTTTTTTGTGAAAATAAAAAAGTGAGCTGAAAAAAAATTTTGATTTTTATAGAAAACGTTAAAAGCAAAACGACATCGTTTTAAGCATAGGGCCAAAACGACGCCATTTCAGGCCAAGGAAGATCCGGGCGTTGACCCTGGATCTGACCCGGGATCCGCGTAACCTGACCCGTTGACCTGTTCTTTTTCACAGCTGCTGACCGATCCAATTGAGTCGGACTGAACCGCTTAGACTGATCCGAACTATTCCTCAATTGGCTTAACTGAACCGCGCGTGAACCGACCCTTTTTTAGTCCAATCGAATCGTCGTTGATCGGTCCGGTTCAGGTAAAAAAAATTTTTTTTTTAAATTTTCTAAATTTTTTTATATTATTATTTTTGTTATTTTGAGTATTTTTTTCTTGCATGATAAATTTTTAAATTTGTTAGAATAAATGTTTAATTGTTTTAATAATAATAAAATGAAAACAATATAGGATAATAATTAAACATATTTATTAAAAATGCTTAAGATAATAATAATAATAGTAATAGAATAATAATTATTATTTTCCCTACCTAGATGTTGGAGGGAATAAAAAAATATTTTCTTAAAGAAATAATTCCGTCTAGATATTGGAGAATTATTATTAATAAATTTTCATAAAAATAAATATATAAGAAATTTTTAATGTATTTTCAAAAATCATTAAAATCGAACTTGCTTCGAAAATTCGCCTAGATGTTAAAAATTTTTAGAGATGTTTGTATTTTCTTAAAAACGAAATCTTAAACACTAATTCTTAATTTTCAAAATCTTAGGTTTCTAAAACCTCATAAAATCTAAAACCCTTAAAATCCAAAACCCCAAAATCCAAACCCCAAAATCCAAATCCCTAAAATCCAAAATCCCTAAAAGTCAGACCCTTAAATCAAAACCCCAAACCATAAAACCCAAACCCTAAAATCTCTAAACTCTAAAATCAAAACCCTAAACCTTCCATATCCTAAAATTCAAGCTTTAAAACCCTTCAAACCTTAAACCAAACCTTCAAAACCTTTACTTAAGCCCTTACTCAAAATATTTTCAAAACTTTAAGGATACGTGTGAAAATCTCACATGAAATGGTTTGTTCCCGAATGCTGCCTAAATGATGAGGTATTTAGGAAACTCCGTTTCATTAAGTTTTTCACACGAGTTCTTAATTCACATTAACAATAAGATTAATAAATACAAAGTATAATAGTAAATTAGAATCTTAAATATAAACAGTCGCACCTAAGCTCTGCCTAGATGTTGGAGAGTCGGGGTGGTCTCATTATACTTAAAAATCCAACTTTTAAATTGCATTTCATCATACATAACATTCATTGGCATACATACGTTAGCATGTTGTCATCGATAATTGTCTGCATTATTCTCTCTTTAATTTACTGTTCGATGATAAAATATTTTATAATAAAAAAGAATAATACTTTAAAAAAAGAATTTTTTTTATATTATAAAATAAAATAAAAATAACATTTCGAAGGAAATAATTCTTGGTACTCTGCCTAGATGTTGAAGAGTCACTAACAATTATTTTCTATAAAGACTGTTATTTCATTTTAAGGATTATTGTGTTAAATCTTAAGCGAAAAGAGTTATTTTAAATTCTGCCTAGATGTTAAAAAATTTTAAAATAATTCTTTAACTTCAAGATTTTTTCGATATTCCTAAATAAAGAGCTTTAGTAGAATTTTATTTTTGCAAATAAAGGGAATTAATGTTAAATTTCAAATTAAAACTATTTTTATCCAACATCGAAAATAGCGCATAATTAAATGGTACCAATTTATGGGTGTTGTGGGGTGCTAATCCTTCCCCACGTGTAACCGACTTTCGAACTCAACTTGATTTTCGTAGACCAAAATTTATTTTTTTGATAAACTTTAAACCTGCTTTTATAGTTTTATTGAAAAGATAAACTTTTGGGTGGCCAATCACACCCTAACAAAGATTGGTGGCGACTCTTTCATTTACTTCGATTTTTAAAACTCATTTACATCTGACGGTCCCAAAACCGTTACGATAATTGTTAGGCCTTGAAACTGGTGTAGTGACTGGATTAGGTCCATATGTAAGTGTTTGAAAGGCTAGTTGATAAGGGCTTGGATAAATGTTATTTATGGTTAGGTAATGAGGTTGGTAAGAAAGTTGTGCAATATTATTGATTGCAATGTAGTAAGCAGGATGGACATGTGGTGGATATGAAGTATAACTTATGAATTATTGCCCCTAAAAACTCATAACTTGAGCTGGAGCTTTTTTTTTTTTTGGCACCATACATTTTTTGGTAATGTCGAACTCTCTTTTCGTAAACTTATCACTCTTGATGGCATTTTTAATAATCTTTCTTGAGATCACCATATTAGTCAAGTTTTTTATTACATTTCCTATCATCTTCTCATAAAAGAGTACTTTTAAGGTGCTAACGAATAATATTATGGTTTTTTTCTTAGATGAAGTTGAACTTGAGCAATCATATCCCTTCATTACTAGACATATTCTTTGAAGGATTCTATTACCTTTTTCTCCATGCTTTATAAAGAAAAGTAATTAGGGGCTAAGTTAATGATATGGTAATACTAATTGATGAAAGAGCAAGTCAAATCCTTTCATGATCAAGTGTGAGTTTTGTCCAAATAGACATATCACTTTGCAGTAAAACTAGTCAAACAATCTTGAAATATATGCATGAACAGTTTCTTATTATTGATGTAAATTGTCATTTTATGACAATACATTATAACATGTGTGATGAGACATTTCGTATTGTCATATTTCTTAAACTTTGATACCTTAAATTTTAGAGGTATAACCAAATTTGAAACTAGATCAAACCCAGCAGCATGCATAGAACCATAAAAATCAATACCTTTCATAGCTCGTAATCTCTTTTCAAGCATATTCATCTTAGAATCAGCTTTAAAGTTCTTTAAAGACATAGCCACCTTTAATTTTAGTTTCTCTTTTAGGTTGCTCAAATTGAAAACTTAGACCAATTTAATCGCCCTTTCAATGAAAGCAGGGTTGATGTAAATTTGGACATTCCCTTGGTTGGGTACATGTGGCATTCTTGAGTAAGTATAGCTTGTAATAAATATGGACTATTATGGTGGGTAGTTTTGAGTAGATTGGGCCTGATACGGGTTATAACCCAGAGGATAGAGAGGATCAGTAACATTATGTGAAACATCCTTTTTTACTGTATTTTTTTATTTAGCTTGCCTAATGTTTTAGGAATTTTGCTTAATTCTTCCTGATTTCTTTATAAGCCTTTTCCAACTTCTCAACATGGCTCGCATTGTCTTGCTTCATTCTTTTGGCTTAGGCTCAAGTGTTATACTTTGTGGTAAGTTGGTTGAGCTATCCTTAACTTTTGATTTACCATAATTAAGGTGTATGTTTAGAATGTTGTTCATGAAACCATCCAATTATGCATGAGAATAAATGCAAGAATGCATGGATGCAATAAGGAGAATTTACCACATAACAATTGTTAACAAAAAATTTTTTATTAAATTAAAAGTTATTTATAACCAAATCCAATATAACATTCATGAAAAGTTTAAGATTTATTGAGGAAAGAAATATCTAATTCGTCGATACTGGCTTTGCACTTTATTAAAGAAATCTAGTAGTTTTTGGCCATATATTCCCATTGGTGGCACCTTTATCTTCCATTCTTCAACCTTTTCCACCATGTTATTGGCTTTGTAAGTAGCCATAGTGATTTGGTTAAGTAAGGACTCCAACTGGTTATGCTTTGTCATATATGCTTCATTTATTTTCTCACACTCTTCATTCACAGCTCTAATTTTTGTTTCAATTTCAACCACAATTCCATTCAATATTTGGATGTGCCTTTACGCCTTGGAAAATGCCTCACTTTCTTGTAACTTTATTTGCAACTGTCAATTTTTTTTCAAAAGTTAGGCTAACTCTTGAGTGACAGATGACTGTGTTGCGTTAAGATCAGGGAACAAACTCTTCCATTCATCCTTTTCTTATTTGAGTACTCGAACTTCTATTTTTAACCTTTTATTTGCAAGCTTAAACTTTTCAGACTCCCTTTTTAGGCTAGTAAAAGATTTTGCTAGACTTTCCATAAATGTAACTGAGATTTTTCTTATTAAAATTATTTTGTGGCAATTACTCCTTCTAATAAATCTAATAATATAGATGCTTGCATAGTAGAAAAAAAAGTTAGTATACACATAATATATACAAAAAATAATAAATACAAAAAGCAACATAAAGGATTAGCATGCAAATAATATATATATATAAACAATACATAAATTTACAAATACAATAAATATCCAATCAAATGTCTTATTTAGATTTTTTAATATCAGGGAAGGTATAGCTCTAACTTAGGTTCGGACCCTTAGAGTTTACTTATATGCTAGGTTCAAAGGTTTGATAGTTTAAGGGTTTCCAAATTATTCCTTACATCATTGTTCATTAGATTAGTAAGACACCCCAATCCTCACCCATTATAGGCTATAAGCAAAAAATGTTAAATTTGAGTGAAAGTTTTTCACTAGCCTATATAGAGACATAAAATTTCATGAAGACATAGGTACTTTACTCCCTCTTAAAAGATAAAACTCGAGTGTAGATCTCATGTAATATATGTACAAATGAATGATAATAAATAAATAAATAAAATACAAACAAGGAGAAAATTTTTTGAATTTATTAAGTTAGGCTTGGATAACAAGAAATTATTTATTGGCTTGACTTTCGATCCTCCAGTGGAGTCATTAAACTATCATAATATATAGATCCATGAATCTATCACTAAACATAGATTTAAGAGTCGCCACTAATCTTTTTTATTGATATGCGATTGGTCACCTAATTGAATCTATTCTTTTTTAAAGAGAAGTCCCAAACTTGATTTAGATATCTTTAAAAGGTAGATTCTAGTCTACAAAACCATATTTAAGTTCGGTAATGCAGTTACGCATGAGAAAGGTTATAGCACCCTTACAACACCTATTGAAATGATAGTATCGGTTTGATTTCAATTTATCCAAGCCTTAAAACATATTTATGATTTATCAAATAATTTAATATTAAAAAATTTTCTTAAATTACTTTAATATGTTGGTAATAAGTTAAAAATATTTTCTTACATTTGGAGTATTCATGGAAACTATTTGTCATATTTTAAAAAGGCTTTATCATCGGATTCATTTAATTTTGCTTTCAAAAATAAATTTTTATAAACCAAGTTTATAGTAAAAAATATTCTCTAATATGTTAGTAAGATTTTATTAAAAAATATTATTTTATTTATTTTTTTAAACGTAATTTAAAAAAATTTGTAAGGCTTTCCAATATGTTAGTAAAACTGTATTAAAAAAATAAATACCCCTCCAATCTATTGGTAATGTTTTTTTATTAAAAAATTATTTTTATTTTTTAAAAGTTTTCTAATATGTTTGTAAAGTCTTATTTTTTAAAATAATTACCTTCCAATATATTGGTAAGACTTTTTTATTTAAATATTTTTTTATAAAAGTATATTAGAATTAATAAATAAATAGACAAATAAATAAAATAAACGTAAAAAAAAACTTGTAATCAACTTGGCTTGATAGCTAGGGTGCACAGCTCGGCTTCAAGCCCAGAAAGTGACTAGTTATGGTACGGCTCAAGGCCTTGATTGGAGGCATGGCTTAACTTTCAGCCAAAGAGGATGCGAGTCAGTTGCATGAGTTGCAATCAGGTTGTGTTGCCAAAATGGTAAAACACGTGAACCCTGACTTTATGGATGTTCAAAATGATGCCATATGGATAGGATATAAAAAGGTCCAAACCTTTCATTTTTTCTCATAAACTACCTGTCTATTTCTCTCTCTACAATATTTTTCTCCTACTTCTCTCTATAATTTCAAACCTAGAAAATGATAGGGCAATCAAAAATTGGTAGGAATCCCAGATTCTAACCATTAAAATCTACAAATTATCATAAAAAAATTCAATGGTTTTTTAGAAAACCTAGAAAAGCCATAATGCTCGAATTTCAGCCCAAAACATTTTTTATAATCCCAAAAAACTAAACTAAATAAAGAACCAAACCTAAAAAAATCCAAAACCAGAATGAATCCAAAACCCACAAAGAGCCAAAAACAAACCTTCTAATTTTTTTTGTATTTTTTATGTGTTTTTTTTCTTTTGTCTGCCTTTGAATATTTGTAAAGATTTATAGTAAAAAATTTTAGGGTTCTTCATTTAAAATCGAATCTGCCATAAATAGATTCAATCTAAATCATGGCTTGATTTTAGGTTTTAATATTATTATGGTCAATATTTTGATTTTGTTTCCAATTCCACGCAACCATGATATCTGGATTGGATTCCAAAAGTTTTCTAATTTCGTTTCTTTTTTTTTTGTTTTTATTCAATTTAAAGTAATTAAAAAAAATTGGTTACACTATTGCCTAGCTAAGGCCCAAGTGCACATAAAACCTAACCCAAACTACCTGCTAGGCACATAGCCCAAGCACAATAAAAACTATCCATTAGGTTTAAAGCCCAAATACTAATTAGAAAACCCAATAAATATTTTAAAGGCCCAATGATCCAAATGGTTCCAACCGAAACAAAACTAAACATTTTTATCATTCGATTTAAAGCCCCCAACAAAATGGAGTGTCTACAGATATTATTAATTATTTTTTTATTTATCAAAATATTTATTATTACAAATTTTTTACAGATTAAAATTATTATTTTAGATGAAAAAAATATATGGCATTGTTGGTATTTAAAAAAATATTTCTTTTATTTTTATTATCCTTATTTAGAATTAAAATAAAATACTTTTATTTTTATATAATAAAAATTAAAAAAAAATAATTATAATTCTTAATAGAATATTCTTTAGTTTAGATGAAATTTTATCTCCATCCATATGTTACTAGAATTGCTTAAAAAATGTAATAGGGTGGTAAAATTAATAAAAAAAAAATGGGTAGAGTGGTAAATATGATTCTCCTAATCTTATAGAATGGTAAATTTGACGTTATCCCTAAACATTTCTTTTTTGTACTTTCACAAACACTTTTAATATAAACTAGAATTCACCATGTACTATGCTACGAAAAGGGAGATTTTTATTCTTTTATAAAATACTATAATCTAAAGTGTTTGATTGATAATGGATTATCAAATTCAATATATTTTAACTTGTTAAACTTTGAAAAGGATTTTTATAAATTGTAAATAACTCAAATTTTATAAATAAATTTGAAAAATACAAAAAAAAAAACCTTATACTCAAATCTATTTCATTTCAAGTAAAAGAGTTTCTTAATCAATGATTACATATTCTTTAAAAATCCATGTTTTGATAAACTTGAAACTTTGTTGAAAGCATTTGCTATATATACATAAGGCAATTGAATATATGACAATTAATACTAAGTTAATCTAAATAAAATTAAATCATATAACAGATTAATGATGTTCTCACTTTTCATTTATAGTTACATAGCAAAAAGTCATTGAACTAACAACATTCATTGCTCCTAGTGCCACCATTTCTCTGTTTTGATCTAATTGATAGTCTTTCATTGAAGCAAAGGTTTTCACATTAACTATAACTTCTTATTAAATTGACTTACCAAAGAAGAAAAAAAATGGAAACATGAAAGGTCTAGTTAGATGCAATGTCATAATTAAATTTCTTGATTAGTGAAAATGGATAGAAAAAAAAAAGCTTACTAGCAATCTTATCTTACCAACCATGACACTAATCCTCAAACCTTGAAGACGATATTCACCACTAAAATAAATTTGATTTGCATACGAGAGCATGATTCTTTTCTTAATGTTTTTCATTTGCACAAATGAAAACGCACATCAATGCCACTATCATTACTCAATACCAAACTACTACAAATTTTGCCACTACTATGAGCTATTAAATTGAAAATTTGCACTAAAAATTATTAAAAGTAAAAAAAAAAAGATTTACCATCTGATCTCCTTTCTTTTCTACATATGTTATATAAACAAAAAAGGTGCAAAAAATAACAGATATCAATTGAACTATTGCGAGTACCCAAAAAAATTTGTTGTTATGTTTTCCCTATTTCTCAAAACATGTGAAAGTTAGAAAATACTCATATGCTTTTATAGTCCATAGATAAAAAAAAAAAGGACTTAGAGTCTCTTACAATGTCCTTAACAAACAAACAAAAAGACAAAAAGCTAACTCCAATGATGATAGTCAGCCAATTCCACTTCAAAGTAGTATTATATAAATTTAGTAACTAAAATGTAATGGGTGATAACATGATACTAGTTGAAAATTTTTCAGAACGTAGGTTAGGATCTTCAAAAGAAGAGAATCAAAAAGCCTTTTTTTTTTAAAAAAAAAAAAAATAGAGATGGAAGGCTACTTACTTTTAATAGCATTACCCCATACATGATGCATTACAAAAATAATATATGGTTTTTTTTGTAAATGTTTTTATGCCAAAAAAGCCTTAAGCTGTTGGATGGTAATTGTAACAACAACTTCAGCCATAAAACTGATAGTTGAAATAGGAATAGGAAGTTAACTAAGAAGCCTAGCCTACTTCTTTATTTTTAAAAGTCAGTTTAGTGAATTATAAAAGTAATAAAGGAACTATACAAATATGAGTAGAACAAAGCTCACCGAACAAAAAATATGGCAAGGTATTGTTGACTTTCATAAGTAAAATACACAATTGCCTAAGAAAATTAAGAATTTCTTAAGTGATTTCAGCAAAAAACCAAAACAAAAACAAAAGGTTAAATCAATAGTTAAGCATTCTTAAAAATAATTAGATACAATAACATCTTTAAAAATACTCAGATGACAATCATAAAGTCAAGAATAGCTCAATAATTATACAATTACATTGGGGTTGAATACAAAAACAAAAAATCAAAAGTTAGTAAGTAGCAAAAAAAAATTCAAAATTTACACAAAGCCTAAATAAGAAAAAACATCCTATCAAGAAAGTAAAAAGTAGCAGAGAAAAATTTTAATGAAAAACAAAAAGAGTACCTTTAGTCAGCATTGCTTGAAAAATATCTTGTAAGCATCCAATGAAATCTTTACTAAGAACCTTTAAAGTTCTTCAAACAACAACCAAGTTACCAACAAAAAAATAAATTAAACAAAATTATCAAGTAAATCATGCTTAAAACTAAATAACAGATTTCGATAGTATATTCAATATTTGCATTCTTTCAAATCTTTTGAATACAACCTTTAAATACCTGCCTAAAGCATTATAAATCCATAGAATTCAATTTTGTAACCTAAATTTTGTAAACTTATGAATTCAAAATTGAAAATCTAGTTATGAAGTCTAAGAAATAAACTACCAAAGAGAAAAAGAGAGTGAGTGGGTACTCGACTTCTTCGTTGAACTACAAAGTGGAGGTTGCATGGTAATAGTAATTCGTGACTCAATATCATTAATTGCCTCGCTTCAGTAACTCAATATAGCCACCAATTGTTCGATAAACCATCTTCATTCATGACTTAACCTTTTTCTTCCTCTAATCTTTTTTTATTTATCTCGTACTTTGTAACCTACCCTCAATAAAGGCTATACCAATGATAAAGGTTAGATCAGACTCTTTTTCATTTCCTTTCCTACACATTTCCCTTTCGTTCTCTTTTCTTTTCTTATTTCATGATTTTTGGATCCTTATTTTTCTTTTTTGGATTGTTCTTTTCCATTTGCCTTTCTGTCGAATCTTCTATAATCTCTTCTAAGATATTTTTATTTTACAATGAAAATTCGATAATATCCTAAACAAAATGAAAATTTTCTTTTATGTCCTAAAATGGACAACTATTGCTTGGAAATGAGCTAGGAGACAACTTTATACGGTAGTTAGATGTTAGATGAGGTAATATGATTCTAAGTATGTATATGTTGTAGAAAAAAAAAGTCCTTAGAAAATGAAATAAAGAAAAGATAAAGAAAATAAAATCTAAACTACTAGGTTAGACAAGAAAATAAACATGTTAGAAGACTGCCTTTGCAAGTATAAATTAGGCAAACCTTTAATAATTTTCTTAGATCATCTCAAATGTAACCTAATTAATCTTAGGATTAAATAAATTCATTGTTTATCGAAATTATCACCAACTGATGTCACGGGGCTAACTCATTACTAAACTTCTGTGACTTCTTTGCTAAATTTTTAGAGTTGGATTTGAGTTTGATAGTTTCATGAAAGGATTTGGCTAAATGCTCATTTTGGGATTAAACATTTGAGTGGTTACTTAATTCAAGATTAAATATTTTAATTTATACAAATAAGGATTAAACGTTATCGATTCGTAATAATATAAAATTTTTTTTAATAGAAACTTGAATGTGAAAAAAAATGCACAGTTATTGTGCATAAAAAAAGCTAAGCTAGCTTTTTCACCGTGGGACTCACTTTTTTACTTAACTTTAACAATCAGTTCTTTATTTCTCTTTCTAAAAGAATAATCAGTTTTTTTTTCTCTTTTTAAAATTTCAATTCCAGCTTATCTTTAAACTCATATTCTTGCTATTGTACTGCTACTTGTTTATATCTTTTCACCCCAAAAATTTATTATTTCTTTCTCTCAAACCTTTTATTACATCTATGCAATTAAATTTCTTTATAGTTGTCTAAAAATTCATAGATTTAAATCAAATTTGTTTTATTCTTTTTCTCTTTTTACTCTACCTTTCAAAAAAGATGAAAGTTGAAGGAATTCATGTTGCTTCCAATAAACATCCTTTCAAAGTTGATGACGAGAGCTACTCAAATTACAGCTCTTACTCTAACTTCATCGACAACCAACAATTCCTTGTGGTTATTGCTTCCAATAACCATCATTTCAAATGATTCATCTTCTACCTTAAACATAAAGAAGGCAAGCAAACCAAAGGTCCTAAGCTTGAAAAGAATCTAAGCTTGACATTTATGTATTCAAAATGTTGATAACCTAAGCTTGACACTGTTAAAATTATCCCACATCCAGATTACTGGTCAGTGAACTTGAAATTTGAACAACAGTGTTATGTTGCCTATTAGGTTTGTCATGTCACATTTCATAAGCAACACAATACTCACAAATAGCCATCTGTTTTATTGTAATTACCAAGCTAACATTTAGATAAAGCTAACTTGATTAGGTTGATGAAATCAATTTTGTGATTCATAATTTGCATACAGATTGACACTTGGATACAAGATAATTTCTTAGAGGAATTGCTGTGAACCGAGCACCAACAATGGTTGATTGTAAGGAGGTATATGGGTTGTCATAGCCCAACAACATAGTTTCTAGCATAAGTGGAAAGAGAAATGAGAAAGACCTTGTGAGTGATGAAACTAAGGCTGAGAGAGCATTTTGCTTTCATGCCAGTGATAATGAAAATGGTGCTGCTAGTGATGCCTTAAAAAATAAGCTTAGGCTTTCAAAGGAACAGTCCTTGGTGCTTGAAGAAAACTTCAAGAAACATAGCACTCTGAATCCAGTTGGTGGCATTTCAATCATCGACTTCTTTTGTGAGAATAGTTTCAGAATTTTCAATTTAGGTTTAATGTTGTTCTTGTGTTATGTACAGAAGAAAAAGTTGGCATTGGCAAAACAATTGAATCTGAGGTCTAGGCAAGTGAAGATATGGTTTCATAACAAAATAGAAAAAGAGAGTAAATCGTGGTGCAAATTTTGCAAATTTGTAGTTCGTAAAGAAAAAGATAAATGATAAAGAAGAAGACAAATGAAATGAAATAAGCTTAGGAAAAAAGGCAACAGCCTTTCCATCTGTCATTTAAGGAATGGAAGCTTAATTTCACGTCATTTTTATTTGTAATAATTTTTAAATTTAAAGGTGTGTATATTTCACATTTAAATTTTCGTTGAAAAAAATTTTATATTATTATAAATCGATACTGTTTAATCTTAATTTGTATAAATTAAAACATTTAATTTTGAATTGAATAATCATCCAAATGTTTGATTTTAAATTGAGTATTTAATCAATGGATTTTGATACTTTTTTTCTTGTGTGTAGATTCCATCGAATTAATGGAACTATATTAGAAAGGTAAGCAGTTTCATATATACAAAATTCCCACTAATTGGATTTCTGAATTTTTAACAAATTCTGGCTTGAGACAAAAATATTTGTAAGTTCTTGTTAAGAACATGATTCAACGCTTTGGCTTAACGCTTTATGAACCCAACACAAGGGACGACAACAACACCGTCTATTATTATTATAATTATTATAATTATAATTATTATTATTATTATTATTATTATTACCTTGATTGTTTCGGTTTCGATGGTGTTCAGCTATCAATGCATATTCAGGGGGCGTCAAGCGATAGATTTCATCTTTAGGGACCTGAACAACGTAGGTTCCTGGCCCAAACGCAGGCTCTTATTGTTTAACTTGAACCTTTACAATTTCTTGATGAGGGTTAGGGTTATTGGTGTTGGTAGGTAACAGTGAACTGCTCCTCGATAGAAAGATGGGGAGCGGTGGGGAGGACGGTGGTGAAGGAATAGGAGTAATTGGAGAATATTGGAGGTGCCGGTGACTTTGCATGGACGGTGGTGGCAGCTTAGCTGCATGCATGGGACAACAATAACAGAAGGCTGAGAGGGGGAGCACAGGATTGAAATTTTTTGTTGATTGAAATCAAATCATGAACTATTTTCAGAGTGTATTTACTGGGTCAACTGATCAACGGGCTAAATAAGGGGTAGCTCACTGGATGCTTGTATCAGTTTAATCATAGATCTTGCACCAGATAATGGATTAGTTTATTGAATTTAGTTAGTGTCTGAATATTCTTAATTTCCAAGAAAAACAATAAACAGATCTAAAATTGAATTAATTCTTGCTTAACACTGTAACAGTATATGCATGCATACCAACTTACAAATCGTTTAAATTAAGGTGGCAAATAAATATATGGTTTTATTTCTTGTAAGGATCTAATGAAATAGAAAATGAATCGACCTTGCATTTTTCTTTGCTGGATAATGGATAACAGATGACGAAGTCTAAAAGCAACAACAGAAACCAAGCTTATTCAGCCCCACGACTTCGTGATAGCATTATAAGTATCGCTTTTTCAAACCATCTAAATGAAGCATAAGTCATCTAACAAAGACAAGAAATCAGTGCAGGCTGCCAAGGCCAACTCCCCGACTGCAGATGTGGTATATAGTTCAGCCCAATGGGTTCTTCACATTTTCATTGTCCAGAGGCCTGGTAGGGCTAGGACACGGCCTATGAAGTTGGAAACTTCTAAGTCCCCAACTGCCAGCATATTTAGATTGGGTATAATTAATGGACTAAAATATTTTATCTTAGATGAGATATATTAGCCTTTCTTGGAAAGAAACAACACGCCCAATTTTAACTTCAACTCTCTAAAAAGCCCAAGTCAGGAAGAAAAATAAGAAAGAAGAAAACTCCAAAACTCCAGCTGGGGATTTGTTGGAGCAATGGAATTTCTGTGATGTTTAGCTCTGCAAGACTATAAGTGTAGACTTGTAGTAGAAACCTATAACTCTTCGAGCTCCTATTGCTTGCTTTTCATGAAACAAGAAGTCTCTGCTTCGAATGGGTTTTCGCTAACGAGCCTGTCAATAGATATGATTGTTTTAAATTTTTAATAGTCTTGAACATAATGATAAATATGTAAAATACGTAATTACACTCCTAAACTAATCCATAAGACATTATGTATTGTACTATTATCATGATTGATATATAAGATAATAAATAAGATAGAATGATAATATTCTTATATTATATTTAATTTATATTAAAAAATATTATTATAAGGAATATTAATTATTTTTTTGATATAAAATGATTCAATTTTTTTAAAATAAAAAAAATTATTTTTAATTTATAAGATTAATCTAACATATCTTATTATACTCTTAAAAATTACATCAATAATTTAAATTATATAAATTTTGAAAATAAAATTTTGATCAATTAACAAATTATCTTATCATAATTTTACATACATCAAATATAAAATAGTATAATATTATGTAATCTAATACTAATCATAATATTATTTTACCTTATTTTATAATAATCTTATACACAAAATACACCCTAAACATATTTCATATCCTATCCTATAATAGTTTTAACCACTTGATGGGCGGCCTTTCTTTTCTTTTTTTTTTCTTTGGCCATAGGCAGCCTTTCCCTTTAGTTTATGTATTTTAATTGTTCTACATTATTTTAAAAATATATAAAATTTTGAGATTTTTTATATTTGTAATGTAGAGATTAAAATTTAATCAGTAAAATTAAAAATTCATTACTTTACTAGTAAAACATAACCAAACATATGACACGACTGTAGGTAGAATTTTAAAATTCTGCTATTATATTAAATTCAAAGAACATTTCTAATTTACACACTCAATCCTTCTTTTGCAGATTATATTTTCAAATACTGCTTTTTTGATAATATTTATAACTCTATTAAAAGAATTCTTAAAGGATTAGAGAGTGACACATTTATAATTCTCTATTAAAAGAATTCTTAAAGGGATTAGAAAGTGCCAAACGTATAGTATTTAAAAATGATCATTTTATCCTTTTCAATATTATAAAATAATATAATTATAAAACTTTAATTAAAATGATACAATTAAAATTCTAATAGTAAAAAAATTAAAAATATAGTAAAAGAATTTTCAAAGGGATTGTATTTTTATACCTGTCTAATATTGTAAAATGATCATATTTTTCTTTTTCTAATATTATAAAATAATCATTTTAACTTGTAATGAAAAATGACCTAAAATGTTAATAATAAAAATTTTAAAATATGTTAAAAGAATTCCCAAAGAGATTATATTTTAACACTTGTTTAACATTATAAAATGATCATTTTATCCTTTAATGAAAAAAGAATAACCTAAAATGTAAATAGTAAAATAATAAAAATATGAAAATTAAAAAAACAGATATAAAAACTTTTAAAATCCCTAAGGGTATCATATTGCAAGATTATTTTTTTTCTTTTCAACATTATAAAATAATCATTTTTCTCTTTCTAATATTATAAAATGATCATTTTAACTTTTAACGAAAAATAACCTAAAATGTTAATAATAAAAAATTTAAAATATAAAGAATTTCCAAAGAGATTATATTTTATCACCTGTTCAAAATTATAAAATGATTATTTTACCCTTTAATAAAAATAAAATAACCTAAAATGGAAATAATAAAATAATAATAAATATGAAAATAAAAAAAAAAAGATATATAACTTTTAAAATCCTTAAAGGTATTGTATTGCAACACTGTAAGACTAATTTTCCTTTATCAACATTATAAAATAATTATTTTATTCTTTAATCAAAATAAAATAATTTAAAATATAAATAATTAAAACTTTAAGTATATATATTTTATACCTGTCCAACACTATAGATTAATTATTTTATTTTTTTAACATTATAAAATGATCATTTTATTTTTTAATGAAAATAAAATAACTATAAAAAATTAAAAAATAGATCTACAATTTTGTTGTAAATCAAAATCCTATATCTGAATTCAAAATTTTAAATGAAGACCAAACCATGCATTTTAGGAAAAAAGAATTTGTTCTGCAAGGAAATACAGGGGTAAATAGTAATACTAGTAATATATCATATTAAGGATTGATTTAACGATGATTTCAAAAATTTCTAAGCCAAATCTTGTTTTTAATAACCTCTTGGAAAACTAAATGCAGTGTTAATTAAATGTAAAAAAATTAAATGTTTAAAACTTTCAGAAAGAGAATCAAAGCAGATGAATGTCATAATTAAAACGACATCGCCATATGATATTGTCATGACACTTTCGACGGTCAACGGTCAAACGTACTGCGCCGGGTTCCAGACATCGTTGATGCCGTTCTTCATTTTCTTTTATCATCATTTTCAAAGCTTAAAATCTCCGAAGCTTGAAAAACCCAAACTGAAAACAAGGAGTGGACGGCTTGGATCGGCTATCGGATTCTCTGATCCTCCTGATCTTCAACTCATTCTCCGATGTCAAAACCCTGATACGCTGCCGTTCCGTCTCCAAACGAGTCAAAACACTCGTCCCGCAAACCGAGTCGCTCTTATTAAAAATCGATCGCGTCATCTCGTGCGAGTCAGACTCCAACTCACTGTTCCTCACTCTCCTTAAGTCCTTCCTCTATCTCAATTTACCCAAGCCAACGCTGCTCCAATTCCCGGACCGGACGCACACATACCCGACTCAATTTCTCTCCCGGTTCCAACGAATCAGGGAACTCCGAGTGGAATTACCTGCCTGTGATCTTCACTTAGAGAAAGGCACGGCGGTTAAGTGGAGAGCCGAGTTCGGCGAAACGTTGAAAACGTGCGTGATTTTCTGGTCCTTGTTTGGGAAATAGTCATAACGACGCGGAATTCGCAAGAGGGTTGAAGACGCTAGTGATGTGGACAATAAGCACGTTGATCGCGGCGTTAGGCATTTGCTGTTACGGATAGTCGTTAGGGCACATAACGGAATGGAAGAGTTAGTTCTAGCGCTGGCGGGTCCTAGTGTGAGGATGAGGACGAGGCATGACGGGCGCCACGTTGTTCGTGGCAAGGGCATTCAAAGATGGAAAGCAAGCCGACGTGGAAGATGCTCATTTGGCTTTAAAAGGTGTTGGGGGTGGGGTATATGTGGATTCCGTCAGGGAATTGCTCAGGGATAGGCGTAATGTCGTGGAAATGAACTCCTTTTGATTTGGGTTGGGTTTGTTTTTTCTTCTGTTTATGCTGTTTGAATCATCTTTGTTTACATACATATTTGTAAATCAAAGTCATCTTTCAATGCATATTTCTTGTCCATGATGAAATCCCATTGCATCCAATGGTGGGCTATTTTTGTACATACATTCTGATAAATCCATCAGAAACCCGAGAAGCCAAAAAAAAAAAAAAAGTTTATAATTAAGTGTAAAACTTTCAAGAAACACTCTATCTGCTTGGTTATCCAAGGAGAAGAGAAATACTATGATATATACGTTTATCACATCTCAAAAACAGTTCACTGTTGTATAAGAATGAAATTCCAAAAGCCACATCAATTATGATTAAAAGCAACAAAGCAGCAGCACTTACAAGCATATAATCACATCTGCTACATGTTCCACTGTCTTCAATGCTTTTCTATTCAAAACAATCTTTAAATGTTTATGCCATATTTGGGTAAAGAAAGATTCTTGCAATTTCCTTATTAAATATTTCAGCATCAGCAAATGCAGGTTCAGCCGCCGATTACATTTGAATATGAAAAATTGATAAAAACCAGAGTGACAGTAGCCTAAAATAGGTCAAATCCAAAATCAAATTTAGATAAGCAGCCCACCTCTGGCAACATAATGACCATTTACAAACATAACTATGGCAGACAAGGATAGAAATTCAATAGCAAAAAATAAAAAACTTACAATAATATTACTGGTATGACCACACATGATGTGAAACCATATATGTAAGTCTTCAAATTGGATTAGAAAGTTAAACAAATAAGGAAATCATCAATTGCATTGCAAGAACAAAAACAATCAACAATTACAAAGTTAAGCATTTTAGAGAGAGATTATTTGAGTTATTCAAACATAAGTCTTGACTGTGCAAGAAACCATTTCAAGAAAGAAAACAAAGTAGTAGTCAGAAAAAAAAAAGGAAGAAAAAAGTAGGATTAAATTAATATCTATTGCAAAGAAACATAGCTTAGAAACTACTTAAGCACCATCAAAGATTTGACGTGTCCAAGCCTCAATTAATCATATGAAAATCAACAATTATCAGCTGCAATAGCCGTGGACGCTTTCTCAAGCTCTTTTGAATAAGGACGAACATATTTCTCTCGGAATTGCTTTTCGGACATCCTAAAAAGTGTACTCAAACTAACTTTCCTGCTTAGCAAATTCTTACTTTCCAGAATCTCAATAACCCGTAGCCAAGGCTTCAGCCTATGCTCAAGACTACAAGTGAGCACCATCGGGTAGTTTACTATAAAAGAAATATCTGTGTTCTTTCTGCTAAGCAAAAACGCTGTGACCTCTTTAATCTTCCTTTCTGACACAGTAAACACCTCGGGTTTCCTCCTAAAAGTAGACATGATATCATCTTCAGAAAACCCCAAGCTCCTAAAAATCTTCAACTTGAGTTCCCACTTCTCTTCACTCATTGAACCCAACGTCCTAATAGCTGCAAGAAACAAACTTGACTTCCTATTGAATCCCATGTCATCCGCCCGTTTAACAAGCTGCTTAATGCTCTCAGGTTTATGCAAGAAAAATCTAGGATGGACAAAGACATATCTAACAATTTGTGACGATCTAATCCCAAAACTTCTCATGAACTCTAAGTTAGGCATCATAGTCTTTTGCAAATCATATTTCAAAAACCAAGATGAAGTTTTTAATAACTTAATAACACCGGCATTCGATCCTATAACACTCTTTAACTCTAAAAAAGTAGGTGCAATTGTATCCACTCTTCTATTCAAAATCCAGGGATCACCGGATACAATATCAGCAATATCCTCGGATGAAAATCCCAAGTCTCTGAAAATCTTGAATTTGGGTTTAATGGTTTTCTCAAGATTAGAACATAGAAGGTTAGGCTTTCTTTTGACCGCTTGTTCAATATGGGATTTCGAGAAACCGCTTTGTTTAAGAAATGAAATTAATTCATCACACTTACCAGGTGCCCTCAGATAGTTTAAGGAAGATGCAGCTTTCAAGGCAAGTTCAGGGGAAAAGTTGTGTTCCTTAACAAAGTGATCAGCTAAATAAAGGGAAGGTTTTGATTCCTGGGTAGTAGAAGATGAAAAGAAAACAACAGAGATGGAGTAACAGGAAAAGCGTTTCTGAAAACGGGATGATTTATTGAGAGAAAGTGAGATAAGAGTTCTGACTAAAGGGGATGTCATTTTTTTTCCTTCCTGGGGGTTTTGTCAAGGTTTTACTGTTTTAGCTGATTTTCTTTTAACATAACAAAGAGAATTTACAAGATTCAGACATGTCTGGGATTGAGAAACTTGCCTGTAAGACCAGTTTTATCTTGCAACTGCAACTGTACTTCCTTGAGACTTGCGATTTGTTGCTGATAAATCCGGGTTCTTTCGATTTCATGGCCTACACCTACAGAAACCTGCTAGTTAGGGTTTTAAGCACAATTTCAGTTTCAGGATATTGACTTTTATTTATGCCCACTTCCAGCCCAACAATTGGAGATCGCCCAGTTGCTTAACATGCCCAATAGTCTTGGGTCACGACAAGTTTTGGGCTTTGTCTTTGCCTATAAAAATTGGCTCTTTTTTTTTTTCAGAAATTATTTCAATGATTTTTTTAATCTTGTGTTAGTAGGTAGATATATATTTTTAAGATATATTTAAAAAAATTAATTAAAAAAATATATTAATTTATTAAAATTTTAATTTCACTTATGAAATTAAAAAATTATAATAAGGTATCAAATATTAATATTAACTTAATACTAGTAGGTACATATTTGGAATGTTATAAGTGTAACTACTTTAGCCTAATTATCTGGAAATTAGATATCCTCTAAAAGCAACATTTTCTGTTCATGGGATGGAGCAAGTCTTAAAATTTAAAACCTAAATAATATAAATTTCACGGGATCGAGCCATTTTCTCAGTTTAAAAACCTCATTCAACTAGACAGAAGTAGTGAAATTGATTGTGAACTCATTATTATAGTGAAAGCAGCTTTTGTCTGAACCTAAAAAGACCGCTGTTTCCCTGAATTTCTTGAGGCTCTCTCTTCATACGATCTGGAAGGGTTAAAAAAGGGTTATATAGTACCAACATTGTTTGCCCCGATGATTTTTGTAGCAGGCAATTATAATCGGTAGGAATTAGCAAAAAATAAGCGTTCATCGTATAGTATTACGACACCTGATATGTGTGAATTCAACTGTTATAAAAAGGAGAAAAAAAAAAAAGGAGAATCATTGATGAATTCAAAGGATGACAGAGCCATGGTGAAACTTTGTAAAATTAAACCTTTCCCAAATTAAACTTTAAAATGAACTTGGCGGTAAGCAAACGTTCAGACTTGAAATGAAATATAATACCATTAATCGACTAATAATTAATTAATTAGTCCTTGATTAGCTCTTGATCTTCCTTCCAAAATAGATTTGAATTTTTTAAATAAAATAAATTTGAATGTTATTTCTTTCTCTATCCATTAGTTATATATTCATTGATATTTATAGTTTTACCCTAAGATTTTGGTTACATGTTGCTTAAGAGTTCTATTAGGGTCTTAAATAACTTGATTGTTTTAGGAGTAATACAAGGTTAACTAAGAGAAGAGTCTTATTGAATTCAAGACTTAATTAAGTTGTTTTATAATTATTTTTAAGTGATATTATTTAAACATACGAGATTTGAATTTAAATATTTGTATATATAGATATATATTTTTTAGGTTACATCTATTTTATAGATCGTTAAAGGAGTTTAATTATAGAAAATAAGAATCACAATCATTTGAAGAAAACGCTGCCTTTGTTAATTCAAATTAAAATTAAAATGATAAGAATCCATATATATCACAGAAAAATAATGATAAAAATGATTGATCAAAGCCGTCTCCTCACCCGGTAATCATGTCTTAACAATGGTTTGCATTATGAAATAAAAGGACCAAATATTAGCTATATATATAGATATCCTTCACCTTCGGCACTTTCCTTAAAGCATAATTGAATAGTTCCAAAGCATTGCATAGATATAAAGATTAGTTCATTAAACAAAAATGCAGAAACTCCCCAAGGGTGGCTAATGACCAAACTTCAATAATTTTTTTGCTTAAAAGCTTCAATCACATGTTTTCTGATGTACTAGCAAATTCACATAAAACAGAATATTGGAACTTCACATGTCTCAACTCTCAATGATATATGAGAGTGTCAATGTACTATCATTGAATCAAAAACAGAAACTTCAAAATTATGGTTCCAATTCATTGATTGAAGTCACCTAACTTCAGGCTTTGCTGGCCCTGCCCGTTTGCTTTTTGAGACTGTCCTTTAAACTATGTATATCAAAACAGAAAAAGAAAGAAGAAAAGAGAAAAAACTGATCAGGCAACGAACTTGGGGAAGCTTGGAGTAGGTAAATTGTAAAAATCTCTATGAATCTGCATTCTTTTGATGCATTTCAAAGCATTACCAAAGGCTTTTTATATATTTTCCTCCAAGTTGTAAAAAGTTTGCACATAAATCATATACTCAATAAAATGTTAATCATAGAGTTAAAAGAAACTGTTTTTCTTGTGGGTACTTTTCAATATCTCATCACATTTGACAGGTTCAGGACGGGCAGCAAAAAGGTGACAAGCTTAGATCCAGCTTAGCTTGATCGAGCTCTCAAGACCCAACATTGGGGTTCTGGAAACATTCTACAAAATTACATGAACCCCCTGTTTGTAACTTTGCATTCACACGAGTACTAAACAAACCAAGAAATTAAACACTCAACTAAAAGTTTACTTTGGAAGAGAATTGGTTCCTTGCCCCCACTAATATCTCTCTCATGATGATAATGATAACAACAAATCATAAAGGTGAAGGAGAGTAGACTATCTATACTTCCTTCGTGGAAAGTCACAAACAAAAGGAAAGAAAGTCTAAATCTAACGCAAGATGTTAGTGGATGGAGGGGGCCATTCTTTTCCCCGTGCTCTCAAGTGCATTACTCCCCTAATTATAGCTTCCTTAACTTTTCTTTAACCCCAATTTTCCCTCCCTCGAAGAACTTTCGTTTCCTCTCCCCCCCCCCCCCCCCCCTTTAACCCGTGAAATAACAAGTTTAGTACATTTCTTGGCTCTAAAACAAAGCCCTCCCCTTCTTTTTTCCAACCACATAAACCCTTTTATTTCCAAACTAAGCATATATGTTACCACTTGTTGAAGAGTCCTATAAGACTATGAAAATAAACCAATCAATTTCATTTTTTTGTTGGTGGAGGTTTGGTGGTTGTTGGAGATAGGCAAATAGGGTATGGAATAACTGGCATGGGCTCACAAGTTGAGGGTATGATTGGATCATGAAGCAAAGCTCGTGGGTTTTAACTCTTTTCTTTCATTTTGATTTTTTAATTTGTTTAGTGAAAAAAAGTAGAGGCGAAGAAAGAAGCTCACTTGTGAGCTGTGACCCCATTTTCAAAGAAAGCAAAAAGGAGTTGCTAGAAAATTTAACATACAGGTAGTAAAGAGAGACACTAATAAAAAAGGCAAACTAAAAGTACGATTCCCTCCCTCCTTTTCTTTTAAAATTGAAGAACAATCGAAGCCCAAATACATCTCAAAAACATTAAAAAAAAAAAAACGTAAGCACTGTAGACAGTTCTTAAGCGCCCATTGTCCAACGTCTAAAAAGAAACAACTGAACTGAACTAGGCAAAGGGAATAAGAAGGGAAACGACGAGAGAAACAAAAACTAAGCTGCCATGAAAGGAAGAGAAACCAAAGGAGCTCCTTCAGCAGATTTGCTAGTATGTTTCCCATCTCGAGCCCATCTAACCCTAATGCCAAAGCCCATTTGTAGCCCAGCAAAGTCATCAGAACCCAACAAGCGCCACAACAATCGCCACCGTCACCACCACCACCACTACCACCAACAGCACCGTCTCCTTAAGAAATCAAGCACCAGAAATGGTGGTGGAGCTGGCGCCCAAGCTAGCCCTCTGCTATGGGCTAAAAACAAGCAAATGGGATCCGAGATCACGGAACCAACCTCCCCAAAAGTCACCTGCGCAGGGCAGATCAAAGTCAGGTCTAAACCAAGCTCACGTAAAAGCTGGCAATCAGTCATGGAAGAGATTGAAAGGATTCACAACAGCAGGCAACACAAAAAGAGGCCAAGTTGGGTGGAGTCACTTGGTTTTAAGAAAGAAGTCACGCAGTTCTTAACATGTTTGCGAAGCATTCGTCTTGATTTTAGGTGTTTCGGGTCTTTTCCTCAATCTGATATCACAACTGATGATGAAGATGAAGATGAAGAATGTGAAGGATACCAAGAAAACCACAACCATGTAGATGGCAATGAGACATCAAGAACCATCTTTTCCAAATGGTTCATGATGCTGCAAGAGAATCAAAACAACGGCTTTTATAAAGAAGAAAAGAAAGAAAATGAGAGTTCCCATGATCATGTTGATGATGATCAAGCTGCAGTTCCACCTCCGAATGCTCTCTTGCTTATGCGTTGTAGGTCTGCTCCTGCTAAGAGCTGGCTAGAAGAGAAACCGGTAAAAGAGAACGAAGTGAATGAGGAAAACAAAGAAAAAGATGAAGAGAAAGAGAAAGAGAAAGAAGAAGAAGAAGAATGTAAGAGGAAAGGTGAGAAAAAAGAAAAGAATTTGAGGTCATTAATGGAAGAAGAAAACAGAAGGACAAAAGAGAGCTTGGTGGTGATGAGATACGACCCTGATTTCTACAAAGTTTCATCTGATATAGCCAAAGAGACATGGCTTGTTGGAGGAATGAGAGACCCATTATACCGAAGTCGAAGTTGGAAGAGATGATTATCCCGGTGACAACTCTTTTTTTCCTCGTTCACTTCACAAAGATATTTCTGTGCTTTGTTTTGAACTTCACCACCCCCGCTTTAGTCTGAGTTCTTTTTTGAGAACTGGAAATTCCAAACCTAATCACCACCTATAGTTTTTACCTTTTAAATTTTGATATATTGTCATTGCTATGTATGATTTGAAAGTTTGCATTTGTGTTACATAATTTGTACAGCTTTCCTTTTCTTTCAATTGGAAAACGATTTTGCTGCCATTTACATTCCTGAGTTGTTCTTATATCCCCTGAAACTAAGAACCTACTGTTTAGTTCCTTTTGATAGTGAATTACTGGCGATTCTTCTCTCTCAACTTCCAGAGATCTATGCAAGTTTATGTTATCCAATTCTAGTTTTACATGTGTGCGTTATTTAAGTTCCTAATATCCAACTATAACCAGAAAATGGATGTGATGCTGATTCCTAACTACAAGATAAAATTTATCCCTCAAAAAAAAAAAAAAAAACATTGTAATATGAACTTAAGCGGCTCAATTAGTTTTTAAAATCATTTTAAAAAAATTATATACAACAAAACAAATTTAAGGTTCGAATTTTAAAATTTATAATTTTTTTTCTCTCACGGACAGCTTACTTTGTAAAAAAATAAAAAAGGACGTTGCAATACTTTTGACTATGTATTTATGCATCTTTCTTTCCACTGGTTAATGATTTGGTCCGCAAAACAGAGGGAATCAATTTTAATTCACATGTTATTTTTGCTAAAGAGTTGTGTCTCTTCCATGCCTACCAAATTTATACACTCATTCAGATCGAAATCTGCCTTCTCGCAACTGCTCATAATAACACGACATCAGCCAGGGTGAGATACCTCCTTCAATTTTGACCGTTTGTTTTATTAAAAGTTGCCTGGATTTGAGGAAAAACTAAATGGAAAGATTGAAATAAGAATGTTTGTTGTCCTAATAATAAGGTTGCATAATTATGTCGATAGTCATGCAGGAGCAGGTGATTGTTGGTTGTTGTTGACTTATGTCTTGTACATGTCGCTGAATCCTTGCTCGCTTATTAGGTTTGAACAAAAACAAAAGAATCCCACAATTTCAATTGAATTAATTATCCATTGAACATTGACTAAATGTATTAAAAGAAGAATAAAAACTAGGAGTTCATTTTTTATTCATATAGTTTTTAAATTTCAGTGTTAGAGGTGTATTTTCATTTATAATGAAAGAGACCATTTCTTTTAAGGGCTAATATAACTCCTAATCCTTGAATTTGTATCAAATTTTATTTTAATCTATAATTTTTAAAAATTTCTAATTAAATCTCCAATTACTCAAAGTTGTAATATTTTTATCTTTTCATTTATGAAATCATTTAAATCAGAGGTAAGTACTAGCTAACACCACGTGGCTAGACCAAAGATGTCATTCAACGTTTAAAGACCAAAGATGATAATATCTCAATTTTTTTTTATATTTTATATATATTTTATAAAATATTTAATTTAAAATAATATTTTTTATTTTAATATAATATATTAGTTAAATATTTTTTTAATAAAAAAGAGATTTTCAAAAATTAAAATTAAGTTAACTATTTCAAAATCCTTTTGAAAAAATTTCATATTATTTTGAAAAGTTAAGTAAAATTTTCTATATTTATTTATAAAATTAAATAAAAAATCCATATCATTTTAAAATTTTAAGTAAAAAATTTCATGTTATTTTAAAAAAGCTATTTATTAATCTATTCACAATTTTTTTCTATTGAACAAAAAATAGTTTTGAATATATTCTTTATTATTAGAATTTTATATTTATAAAAAATAATAAAAAAATAAAAAATAAAGAATTTTATATTTATAAAAAATAGAGAATTATAGTTGCCCTTACCTTTATCAATCTAGTAAAGGAAAAAATCATATTATTGAAAATGATTTTTTTATTTTATATAAATATAAAATTTTTAATAGAAAATAGATTTAAATTTTGAGAAAATTTTTTATATTTAAAGTTATAAAAATTTTAAATCTGATAATTAAAATTAAGAGTGAGACATTAATATGTCAAGCGAATATTAACATATATGAGAGATTTATAAGAAAAAAAAAAGTTTATTATAGCTTGATGATTGATTGATTAAGTTTTATCATGTAATAAAATTTTTTCTCTTTAAAAATTTAATTGAATCGAAATAAAAGATTAAAAATTTAATTGATTATAATAAAATATTAAAATTTATACGAGGATTAAATTATAATTCATAGTATCTTTTTGACTTTTTTTTAATGAAAAACCCAAAGAAAAGTTTGCTCTATCAAGAAGACACAATAACAAAAAATAAAAAGAAAAAAAAAAAAGTTATGCCTCAAAGAAGACAAAGCCCCAACCAAAGTAAAAACTTGGGCCTTCAAAAGTATGGCCTAGAGATTGTCTATGCCATAATTAAATTCGAAGTATTTATAAACGCTGTTTGTATTTTATAAACGCAATATAAATAAGCTACCAATGAGGTTTTAATTTAGTGGTAGGAGATTCTAAGTTTAAGTCATATTTTGTACAAATTTAGTTACCTAATTATATTTTAATTTATTAATTGATTATTAATTATGATGTAATAGTTGATTTTTCAATCTATTATATGGATGTAATATTTATTATGATTGTAATTTTTTTTTTAAATTAAAAGATGCTCTACTTTACAACATCAAACGAAAAAAAAAAAAAGAAAAGCAAAGAAAATCTCTCTTCTGCATGTTTAAATCCCAAGTGCCGCGCTAATTGCTCTCAACTTTTGTTCCTTTATGTGCAATGCCAGCAAAGTCATTGAGCAGACATGATTAGCCCCATTATTAGTATTTGTTTTTTCTCTGTTGAACTTTCTTTGTTTATTTGCTGGAAGGTGACAAGTGTTCCTACTCCCATGCATATTCACATCTTCTCTTTACCGCTTCCATATGATCTTGTCTAATAATTATCTTCAACTGCTGTACAATTTGACAGATCTTTCCAACAATTCAGGGTTATTGCCTGGAACTTCTTTGACCCTTGATCCATTTTTGTATATTTTGAAGGCCGGAATGGAGCTTACAGCCTCTGACTTAGCCAAGTAAGGATGGTCTTCTACCTCCACCTGACAATGTCAACCAATATATTCAAACAGGAGATAATTTAGTATCCCATTCTTTTAATGATGTTGTTGATAATGTAATTGTATCAATTCAATTACCTTGAGGAAGTTGACAGATGGAAATCTCTTGCACACTTGCTCCATAACCTGCAGAACTTGCTTGTGTTTTGCTTTGTTACAGAAAAGCACTACTGTCATCCCTGTCATTGAATAAAAGGTTTTCATTGGTTTTATTACTATCAAATCAGAACCACCAATGACCTCAAAGGGAAATGGCAGAATTGTTTGATACTTCCTACATTCCTTTGGGATATTAAAAGGCAGGGAAAAACTATTCATAGCAGAATTTGTTGCCTGACTAATGACTACTTACCAGGTGAGGTTACAAAGTGCCTGAAACGCTCGTTACTAGAGATCAAAACTAGATTTGAGCCAAACTTCATGTCCTTAATGTCTTCACCGCGCTGTTTCTTGAGCTGGACTTGAGCCTCAAACAGAGCTCGGGCTACCTCCTCATCTCCAGGTGTTTCCCTTATCAACATTTCATAATCCTGGATTGCCACTTCCCATCTTTCTAGCTGATTATACATAATGAAAGAAACAATAATGAATAATTAGTCAAGAATATTCAGGAGCATGAGGTTTCAGAAAAAAAAGGCCTCAACATTATTTACCTTGGCATTACAATCAGCCCTCCTTAGCCTTGCCTTGCTATAAGAAGGTTGCACGCTTAAAGCAGCTGTGCAATCTTCAATGGCCTTTTCAAATTGGCCTAGCTTAGATCTACAAGCTGCTCTGTTGCATAGCAGTACTGAATTGCATGGATCATGCTCTAGTCCTTCACCATATACAATGCAAGCCTCCAAGAATTTTGATGCCTTGAAGAGCAAGTTACCACTCAATCGAGCTGACGATACTGCTCTAGTTCTCTCTACCACTAGGCTTATTTCCTTGTTACCTCGATCAAGTCTAGCCGCATGCTGAGCTGCGGATACAGCATCTTCTAGCCTATTATAATCCGATCAAGTCCACTGTTAATTTTTCAAGTAAAATAATCTGTATGCATGTGTTTGTATACAATAGACGGCTTACATGAGATTTTTATCATATTTTCCTTATCTTCAAAACTACGCAATCATTATATTCTCATTTATTCAGATACGTCCAGATAAGTCAGCCTAATTATGAAGTTAGTGAAAGAAAGTAATATGTTTTAAAATTTGAACGACTGAAGAACTAGGCTGCCCCTGCTTTTCAATGTTAGTAACTTGTATTCCAAAAATTGTAACAACATCCTTTATATAAAATTTGCAAAGAAAAAGTCATCTCAGACTTATCGGCATCTAGACTCAATTATAGAGATTTCTTTCTACTAACCTCCCGGAAACCATGTAGACCTGTGCTCTGACCATTAAAAGATAAGCACCAACAGCCAGGCCAAAGAAATTAATGCAAGATTCAATGGCAAAATTTGGTCCTTTGCTGTAGGCTGTGCAGGCATCTTGATGCCTGTGGAGCTTCAGTAAGGCCTCTGTTTGTAGAGCATAGATCTGGTGTAGATCACAAAAAATGACCATAAGCATTTAAGTAACTAGATGGAGCAAATATTAAAATGTGACATATATAAACAGTAAGAAAGCTAACCTCAGGTGCAGAATCAACTCCAGAGGTTATAGCACATTGAGTTTCCTTAAGTAAAGTATTCCACTCATTCGATTTTCGAGCATTGGTGCATCTTTTAAGGCGTTGATTTAGAGCCTGAGCTTCAGCAATGTCATTGGAGTCGGCATGATTGCCAGCATGTTTGTAGTGATCCAATGCTTGCTCTGCTTCTCCCAACCTGCATGACAGAATTCAGATAATCATATAAGAAAATTGCAAGCGGTAATAATTTCAAATTTCTTTTCTGTAGATGATTATATAAAGTTTTACTTTATATGAGTCTATTGAATGTTACCTGAAACAAATTGTTGCCAAACGGTAATGAGCTCTGCAATAAGTAGGATCAAGCTGAATAGCTTCTTTGCACTCAACAACAGCCTCCATAACACGGCCTAAACCTAACAAGGCAGCGCTCTTATTACAACGATATGTTGCCTGCTTCGAATCAAGAGAAATTGCTCGTTCATAAAAGGTCAATGCCTCTTCAAACCTTTCCTGGTTGTACGCCTCATTTCCCATTTTCTTCAATGCCTCAGGATCCAACCTACTCATCGGACCACGAAACTGTTTAAACTCGTCACTAGGCTGCCTTATAATATTGCCCATAAGAGAACCTTTACTAAGGTTGTTTCTTCTGGGTGGTTTTGGGGTGGAGTGTTCCTCTTGAAGATTCTGATAAAAGTCATCCACAGCTTTAATTGTTGCATTAGGACTATTGTTCCCTAGAGCAGTCCCAGCTCCAAGCTGTCTCAAGTTCCCCAATTGTCCTGCTAGCATTATATTGCTTGAAGTAGCTCGCATAAGAGCTTTGCTATTGTTTGATTGTTGTTGATCAGTAGTGATTACCTTGGCAAGCTCTTTGGAGTAATTGCCACTGGATTCTTTCTGTAATTTTCGCTCACTAGTCAAGTTCTGTGACACTTTTGTTTGGCTTGAACCAGATGAGGATGATGTTGAGCTTCTTGCAGCATCTGAGAGTCTGCTACTGTCTTTTCTCTGATGAGAATTTGAAATTGAATCCCGAGGTGGTAACAAGTCAGACTTCCTGGTTGGTTTCTGGTCCTGTTTTGGTAAAGGTTTAGCCAAGTTGGAGGAATCCAGGGGGACAGAGTCCACAGAGCTGATACGTCTCCTCCTGGAATCATTGCTTGAAGGCTTCTTAGACTTATCAGTTACTGGTACCTTCAAAACATTGTTGATGCCTTTTGCAGGCAATGCAGGCATTGATGATTTTCTCGACCAGTTGGTCCAACGCTGGAAAATTCCTCCCATTGGACTACAACCCAATTCCTGCTTCATTGAATATTTTGTCATTTTCCCCAACTTCCCTTTTTTCCTTTTTCCTTTTTTCCGAGGCACTGTTGCCTCTTGAAGATGATAGTTGTGGAAGATAAATCGGATTAGTTTACTGCCAAAGAATTTGTCCACAACTAAGTACGTGCAAGGAAAAAATGAAGAATAAATCTAAGAATTGGAAACTTATAATAATAAACAATTGACGGATAATAAAGAGAAAATTAACAAGAAATGGCTTGAATGTGAAGGATTCAATGTAACAGGCTTACTCCTGGAAGATGTATTTATCTCAATACCCTACCCTCTAGAGTGGCTTCTAAGAAACCAACTTTATCTTTATAGGATACCGAGAGAGATAGAGAGGGTTTACACTTTTTTAAGAAGAAGAAAAGCCAGTAAGATATATAAATCGGGGGATGCATTTAACCCGTGATGATTTCTAAAACATTTTTTTGGTAATGATTTTCTTCTATCTCTAATGACATTATTAAAAACAATGCAAAAAGAATGCTTTTGTTAAGTAGTTGCAAATTGTTTAGATTTAACAAAATAAAAGAAAATTTCCAAACAGTACATTTCGATGGCCCCATGCAGACATAACACGGGTTGCTATGATTCTTTTATTGTAGTAAACCAATATGATCAGCCAATTTCCTTGCAAGTGTCCTTATTTCTTTTTCTAATTTTAATAATCTTTTGAATTTGTTATATTGAAAAGCAAATTTGAAGCAATTAATTTATACTTTAACCTATAAACTTTAGGTACGTGAAAAAGAATTAAGACACTTGACCAACACCAATCAGGGCATGGAGAAAAAATTCAAGATATTGAGCGGTCATATTGCTTAAAGAAAGAGGCATCACCAGTACATTTGTTCTTGTTAGTTCAACATAGCTGTCCTTTCCAATGCATGGTTTTGATTAATCAGGAAAATCGACTATGCTATGAAATTGGCACGATTTGAATCATTGTCTCTGACCGAATAAGCCACCTGTTGAATTCGTCAATCTTTTGAAACTAAAATTTGTTGGTGATAATGGGTTATCATTGCAAAGAACAACCCGTTGGCAGGGATGCTACTTGGTTGGCTCGGCCATTAAACATTTGTCAGATATAGACTGAGCAGAAGACGGCTATTAGGAGAGTATTTTGGTCAGGGTCCATTTTAAATTATGACTTCAAGCCAAGCTGTATGCTTTTGTTGAACCTAATTTTTTTCTCCTGTTCTAACCTTCTTTTCTTTCCTTTTTTTTCTTCCAGGGAGATTGGTAGTGGTTGGTATTTGTTTATCTTTTTTTGTGATAGCAGTATGTATTTTTTTTTTCCTGGACCTAACCCCTACATATTTTCCGCTCAAAATCATTCGTTACCGGTTCCCATAAGGTTCACATTGCTCCTCCAAGACCCACCAGGCACCAGCCAGAGAGGGTAGCTCGAAATTTTTAAATACCATCAATCAATTATGAGAGGCATTACTTCCATGTCTCTTTTGATATGGAAATGAAATGCGTATATCGGTCAAAATATAGGAATAATAAGCCTAAATCAGCCATAAGTTCCCCTAAGATTAGTTTTAATACATTATTATTGACATGCAAAACTTGTGGGAAACAGCTAAAATGATATTAAACTCTTTGAGAGATTGAGAATTCAGAAACTATCCAAAATCCTAATGGGTGTAAATAATGAGAAAATGGCATATAAATGGTATTTGTTATGGTCTAAATCTACCGGCATGGCCGATTCACATGGCAATTAATCTCAATCAGAGGTATACAATCGTCTGGCTGGGGATTGTCACAGCTGGTCTTGATTAAATGAGCTTAAAAAGTTGAACAAAGACACCAAATCTTGTTGAACATCTAAAGACGAGTTTTGGAACTTTTTAAGTTGGTGAAACGTCATTAAAAAAAAAGCATTTGATAGATTTAGATTACGAATTAAAAAGTGTTGACTGAAATGAAATGTCCCATTTTTTGGTTCTCAAACTCTTTAATTCTCTCGAGTTTACCACATGCTTTATAGTGCCGACCGGTGAGAAAATTTTTGAATCAATCTCTCATCTCTTTAACCCATGCAAAGACAGATTGGGCTGGAAACATTCTAAAAGTGGTAGGGATTACTAAATCTTGAGGGAATCATGTTTTCTATCCTCTCTAAAAGTGGTCAAAGAATACATCTTACACGGAAAAAAAGAATCTATAACAGCACTTTCCAATTTCCATCCTCTGTTGGGTCTCTGGCGCTCAGCATCTTCAAGATTTGGAAAAAGAAAAGGATCCAAATTGAACTGCCAAAAACCAGCTGAACCAAGTTTTGGCTTCTAAATTAAAACAAATGATCATACCATTTGAAACTTTGAGAGTGGGCAAGTGGTAGCTTGAATATCCATGTTTGCCATTGCATATTCAGAAATCTGGCCTACCATTTTAGAAATTAGAATTGATAGACATGACGTTCTTGATGTAGAAAATTAAGTTTTATTCCCTAGTACAAGTTGTATGCTCAAATATGTTGCTGAAATAGGAGTTCAGTGAAATCCGTGGTTATTTCGATTTTTTTGGCAGCTGGACTCTGGTTGAAATAGAATTAACAAGAATCAACAAAGTGTTATCATATGAAGTCAAAACAAACAATGTACAGTGAGCTCTTTTAACCAATTCTTGATTATTGCATAGCTGAGAGGATTATGTCGAGCTACTCAATGAGCTGACAGATTTGTCAAATTTCACATTCTTTGTGCTTCTCCATAATTTAATACAAATGAAGACAAAGAATGTCTTCAGTTTTTTGGCCTGGTGGCCAAGAAAGCTTGAAGAAAACAGGGGTTCGACCCCAGCCTTCCCCCTTACCCCTTAATATAGGGCTATGCTTGCCTTGAAACCGAAAAAAAAAAAAGGCAGGGAATTGTCAGATAAACTTATACTCACGTCCGTGTGCTATGATTGTTCTTAGACCTATCACACTCACGCCTTTTTTGTGGCGCAATAAATAGAAAGCACATGTGAATTTTGACTATTTCAAGCAAGCGATCAAAAGGGACCTGTCCAATTTCACCCCCTAGATCTTATATCTTAGGGGATACTCAATATCTCAAAAACATTAATCTCCCAACAAATTAAATAAATAGTTAGCTATACACAGCTAGTACCCCTCAAAAAAGGTCGAAAAAGCAAAAGTTCAATAGAAAATTACAAGCAGAATATTGATGCCAACGAATTGTGGGGTTCCTGCAGAGGCACATATCCTACAGTCTAAACAAAGTGTTCAAAGGATAATCTAAGTAAATCTATAGGGAGATCAGAGCATTGCTTTGTTGGGGTTCGATCAAGCTTTTGCTAGCATAACTTTTCAAAGGGGATATAAAGAATATTGTAATACCGGCTTGGTCGCTACTCGGCAAGACATGCAAATATGTTATGTTAATAAAAGATATGCCAGCAGAATATAAGTCGGAAATTTCTTTTTGTCAAAACCCATGAATAATATTCAATCTCCATTGGAAACTTGGAATCTTCAAAAGGAAAAGAGAGAAACTGGGGAAAATATTGGGTAGGCTTGGAATGCAAGACTCGAAGGAGTAGAAAGTACTAATAATAATAATAATAATACTTGGAGATTTTGGATAGTTTGGCACATGAAATTTCGGATAGCACTGGCTTCACTCTTGAAACTCAAGGTTTAAGGAGAGAAAAAGTAAGACTTAGAGGGCTTGAAAAAGGTTGCATGTGGGATTTACGTAGAGAAGAATGGTATGGTACGTGATCCAAAGATTTCGAAGAATACCCATAGCTTCAGCTATAAGCATGGGGGGCCTGATCCCCCAACTTGCTTCACATCGGGATCAGCTTCAACAAGACATTCCGAGCCTTCTCACTTGCCTCTATGCATTTTCATCTCTCTATTCAATACGCACCACTTCAGAAGGTCATAGTAGTTTAACAAATTCAACCATAACAAAAATTATCTTGTAGTACAAAACATGCAGATAATCTCCAATAATACATGTAAGCGACATGGTGTAGACATCAAATTTGTCCAAAAAAAAAAAATAATATTATTAAATATGAAATAAAAAAATACAAAATACGAAATACAAAAAAATACAAAATATGAAATACAAAAAAAATATAAAAAATAATACAAAATACCAAAAAAAATAGAATAGAAAAAAAAAATCGAGGATGGCAGTAGTGTCTTCCCCGATACCACTGCCACCATGCCCTACCCTTCACCCCTTTGACCACCATGCCCTACTACCCATCCTCTACCATTGTCAGATGTTGCCAAAAACAAATAAAAGAGGCATGGGGCTCGTGCTTGCACCTCCATGCTTAGCCCTGTACCATTCTCTTAGGCATAGGGCAATGCCAAAGCTCTATAAATAAAGCTTATGGTCGAATAACAAAGAAACACAGAGAAGGAGACGCTGCAAAAACTTTAAAAAAAAATCACAGTCCTCCTCGTAGGGAGGAATTCAGCGTTTAGAGCTTTCTGCACAAAGAAAAAAAGAAAGGTCAGTTAAAAAAAAAAGAGTTAGAATACAAAAAAAATAGTCTCACCAAATCTTTGAAAGCAGATATAGCGAAGTGGGGATTCTTTTTGGTGAAAAGGACGTCAGATCTGTGTTCAGAAGGTCAAAAGGAGTTT
The DNA here is from genome assembly GCF_047325235.1 of Durio zibethinus. NCBI lineage: Eukaryota > Viridiplantae > Streptophyta > Magnoliopsida > Malvales > Malvaceae > Durio > Durio zibethinus. The sequence continues at coordinate 32,960,527 of NC_143162.1, forward strand.
GTGGGTAAATTTTGGAATTTTTCGACACAGGCGACGGCGGTTGGAGCTCGTCACCAGCAAGGATCACGGTGGTCGTCACGACGGATGGCGACCGGCCCCAGGTCGGCCTGAAAAAAAAAAAGGTAAGCAAGTTTTTTTTTTTAGAGGAAAGGAAAAATGATCGAAAGAAAATTTTTCACCTTTTATATAAACAGTGAAAACCAAAACGATGCCGTTTCAATAAAGACCAAAATGACGTCATTTTAACCCCTAAGGATTAGCGCGTCAGCCCGTAACTCGACTCGAGATCCGTGCACCCGACCCGTAACTCGCTTCTCCATCAGCCTCTGATCGGTCTGACTGAATCGAAATCGAACCGAACTGGTACGAAACCGCTGACCCAACCAGACCGCTCCCAGATCGAGCCAAACTGCACTCGAACCACCGAACCAAATCGCGTGTTGATCGGACCGTTGATCGGTCCGGTTCAGGTAAAAAAAAATTTTTTTTAAATTTTTTTTATTTTTTATATATTATTTTATTAATATTTATGTATATTAAAATATTTATATTTGTTAGATTAAATGATGAAGTATGTGGTTAAATTTTTTTTTATAATTTTGTTAATTTTTAAAATAAACTTTAAAAACAAATAATATAAAAATAAATTTAATAATAATACTAAACTAATAAAAATGTAGGAAAAGAAAATTTTTATCCGACGATGAGATTTAAAGGTATTTCCAGTAATGATGCCTATGAAATCTCTAGGTGAAAAGATTTTTTTAAAATATTACTAGTATATTAGAGTATTTATAAAAAAAATTTTCAATACAGTAAATTTTTTTTTTAAAGTAATAAATAAAAATTGATTAATATTAAAAATATAAGTAATAAAAATGAGAAAAAAAGAAATTTTATCCGATGATGGGATTCTAAAAGTATTTCGAGTAGAAATGCTTTAAGAAATCTCTAGGTGAGAAGATTTTTTGTAAAATATTACCAGTGTATTGAAATATTTAAAAAAAACCTTCAATATAATTAATTTTTTTTCTTCAAAATTTGAATTAAAAATAAATATTAATAAAATAATTAATAAAATTTCTAACAAAAGAGAATAAAATGTGTGCATAAACATGGTAATATTTTGCATTGCATGTATGACATTTTTTACGAAAAGTAAATTCGAGCATCCGAAGATGAGATTCTTAGGTATTCCGAGAAGCGATGCTTAAGAAATCTCTAGGTGAGAAAAAGTTCTTCTAATGTTACCAACGTACTGGAACATTTTAAGAATTATTTCAATAAAAATGTTTTAATTTATTTTTCTCGAGAATAATTTTTTTTCTAATAAATAAAAATCAAGGAAATTATTTTTCGAACACCGAAAATTAGACTATTTTTATCAAAATCAAAGGATAACACGTTGTTAATTGGTACCATTTTTTAACGGGCACTGTAGGGGTGCTAATCTTCCCCACGCATAACCGACTCCCGAACCCAAACTGTTTCGCAGACCGTAAAATTATCTTTTTAATAAATTTTAATTAATTTTAAAATTTTATTAAAAGGATATGTTTTAGTAGGTAGCTAATCGCACATAGCCAAAAAAAGATTGGTGGTGACTCCGTTATTTTTTATTTCATTTCCAAATTTGTCGGGTGGACACAAAATCGTTACAACAGCTTGGCGACTCTACTAGGGACGCCTTTTGTTTTCAAGAGTCAGGCTAAAATTAACTACTTGTTATCCTCAAATTTTGATTTAAATAGTCTTAATCAATTTCTTAGATTTTTATTTTTCATTCTCAATAAAAAAGGTAAAAAGGTAAAAAAAAAACAAATCAAAAATAAAAAGAAAAAAATTCACACACATTTCTTTTACTATGCCTCTTATGTTTTATTTTTTTGTATATATTGCTCTCAATAAATTAAGATATATTTGCACACAATGGCACGATGCATCTCATTCAAGAGCTCTATACCTGGGCTCCGTCATTTATAGGAGGAAGTAAAGTACCTATGCTCTCATGAGGTGATAACCTTCATAATGGCAAGCGAAATACTTCCACTCAAATTGAACCATTTCTGTTCGTAGCCTGTAATGGGTGAGGATCATGGTGCCTTACAAGTCCAACATGGATGACAGTGAGGAACAATTTGGGAACCTTTAGACACTATCAATCCAAAACCAACATATAATAAGCCTAAAAAACCAGCCTTATGTAGAGCCTTGTCCACCTTTTTGTAGGAAATACCTAAGAATAAAAGTCATGCATAATACAAAACAAAACAAAAAAATCTCAAAACACAAAAAATAAAAAATAAAAAATAAAAAAAATATTTTTTTCTTAAACCACATCCTCACACTAACTCAATTTTGTTTCATTTTTTTTCTTTTTGCATTAATCATATCATATAATTTTGCATCAAGATATTTGCTCTCGGACGTATTTCTCTCAAGAAGTTTTAATGGATCTCATAAAATTACAAATTTGCTCATCCTCAGTCAGTGTACCATGTGAGTCGTATAATAAAGTACATGTTTGGTCGAAAGAAGTTCAACAAAAGAATGAAGATTGTTTGCCTACCAGTTATGTGTCTGAATTACCCCAGAAAGTGCATTTAGATCTCATACATAATGATTTAAAAGAGTTAGCTACTGTCTAGGTCAGTTAAGTGAAGAAAAAAAAGAAAGATTTTATAAAAAATATGGGCAGATTGCATCCCTCATTTCAGTAGTGATGGATGAACAGGTAGTCAAGGCAGCTATACAATTTTAAGATCCATCTTATAGATGCTTCACTTTTAATCAGAAAGATTTGGTGCCAACTATCGATGAGTATTTAATTTTACTTGGGATAGAACTATAATATCTAGATAAAGTATTTACTCGAAGCCAAAATTAAGTTATCATAAAAAGTTAGCCAAGCTTATGGGGGTTAAAGTAGAAACCATCGATTCTTTTACGAAGTCTAAAGGTGAACATCTCAACATTCGTTGGGACTTTCTTCGAAACTTCATTCAGGAGCATTTAAATGATGATTAAGGTATGGCTGTGTTTGTTCTAGCATTGTATGGCATGGTAATCTTTTTAAAAACTTTAGGTTACATTGAGATAACTGTGGTAGATTTTTTTGAGCAAATTAAAACCTAAGCAATTAATCTCGCTCTAGCAATCTTAGCCGAAACCATCAGGTCATTGAATTTTTATCGACGAAATGGAAAATGATGATTCATAGGATGTGCATCTCTATTATACGTATGGGTTAGAAGTAATTTTAAGTGTGGAAAAAGTACATTTTTGAAACCATATCTTTGAAATAAGACACCAATCGAAGAGTTTTGTAAAAGCCAATAGTCGACATTAAAGACTAAGAAAGAGTGGATCCTTTTCTTGTGAAGGCTTACAGGGGATAAAATCGAATGGATGGTACCTTGGATGCCTTGTGTACCTTTATTGTATCGTGGAAGAAATGAGTCGTGGATACCGTTGTTAGGATTATGGAGTATTGTAAGTTACGCTCCATTGATGGTATTTAAGTAATTTGGTGCAAAGTAATTTGTTCCTACTACTTATGGCCTGGTCCAAGTAGAATTCATTTATGAGGAATCGAATCCATCAAGAACCTCGAAGCAATTGATCCAAGCATGAAAGAGAACACGAGGAATGAGGTTAAGGCCTCTCATCGACAAAGTCACTTCTGATTACCAGATTTGAAAAACAATGAGGCCTAGAGATATAGTACTCTTTTCTGATGATAGCTCATATCAATTGGTTAATCTTTCAAAAGAAGTGCAATTATCAGAAGTGAAACTTGTCAAGAAAGAATTAAAAGCTGAAAAAAAAGAAATAAGAAAAGAAAATTTGAGACTTCGTGAGAAAGTAGGTCAATTGAAATATGAAGCAGAGATACAAGGGAGCAGATTAGAAAAAGTCATAAAAGAACGAGATGTGGCCAATAGTGATTGAAAGATCCACACTAGAAAAATAAGAGGTTACGGGTTCAATTTAAAACTGAAAAAGTCACCAAGTCTTATCTTAGTCGACAATGCGAAATGGATGAGCTCCAAAAGGGAATGAACCAATGGAAGCACAAAGCTCAAGAAAAGTAAGAGAAAACCACTAGAATTTGTCAAGAATGTCTGAATTGAAAGGGATTATACTCTACAACCTCAGTAAGATTGGTGGAATGCCAAAACGAAAAGGAAATGTTGAAAGTCATGCTCATAAAAGAGAAAAAAAAGTACTTCGAAGTACTGAATGAAAAAAAATTACTTCACCAGGTGATCTAATGGTTAGAGATACAACTACAAGACCACAAGAGTCATATTTCAGCAATAATAGATGAGTGGTATAGAAGAGAAAAAGATTAGATTTTTACATGTGATTCAAAAAGGGATGCTCACATAAGATGGAAGGCAAAAACCTTAGAGAGGTAATAATACATAGAGTACTTGACTAATCAAATTTACAAGGCAGTAAAAAAAGCATGAGAGATGGTTAAAAGGGTAAAAGCATTAAGAAGAGAAATCAATCCCATAGGAGAATATGGACAGCGCTTAGTAAACTTTTTAGATAAGGCGAAAGACTATTATGAACAAGTCAAACGCTTCTATAGATATAACTCTAAGATGGTAGATTCTATGTAATAAAAGTTGTATAAGATCAATAAAATTTTCTAATGTTGAAATTCATCCAAGAACAAATATCTTCCACTTGCATTCATGCATCATGTATATCATTTTTCATAAAATAAATAAAAAATAAAATTTTTAACACATAGCATTCTTAGCATTCTAATTTTTTTCTTTCTTTCTTCTTTTTCAAAACAAAAAAAAAACTTAGTGGTAATAAAGGTTTAAGAATAGCTCACCCATCAAAAATTTTGACCTAACCTACTCGTCATTTATACAATACTAAGACTCAAACAAGAATCATGGAACAAAAGCAGGCTAGTCGATTTGAGAGAATAAAAAAAGTTTAAAAAAAACTAAGAGGAGATCTCAGTACAATAATGGACATGCTCAAAAAACTTGACAAGGGAAAAGCAATGAAAAAAATCGTAGCTTTCAAGAGCAATCATCAGATACGGTAGATCCTATCTATCTTTCAGGGTTTGAGCCATGATCGACTCAACCTTTTTAAGAAACTAAAGTACCAATTCTTACTCCTGGTGGATATCCCAATCCTTATCCAGGAATGACATCCACACCTGTTCCAGGATAATTTCAAAATTTTGTTAATCTCGTTATGATGGAAAAACCACTTGAGCCAATCTTAGTTCTTGATTTGGATGATCCCAAGAAAAGAGAAAAGCTAGGGATGCAGACACTTGAAAAAGTAAAAGATACCAGTGCTTGAGAGAATATGAAGTTATTGGAAGAAAGGCTTAAACTGTAAAGGGAATAAATTTTTATGGCTCCACAGATGCGACTAACCTTTGTTTAGTTTTAGATATGATCATTTCACCTAAATTCAAGGTCCCTGAATTTGAAAAATATGATGGCACAAAATACCTGATGCCTATATCACTATGTATTATTGAAAAATGGCAGCACATGCTCGTAATGAGAAGTTGTTAATGCACATATTTCAAGATAACCTTATGAGATCTGCAGCTAGATGTATGTCCAACTAGATAAGACTCGTATTTATTTTTGGTAAGAGCTTATAAAGGTATTCTTTACACAATATCGATATGTCACGAATCTGGTTCCAGACCATCTATCTCTACAAAGTATGAAAAAAAAGTAACTGAAAACTTCAAAGAGTATGCACAAAGATGAAAAGGCGTGGCTATACAAGTTCAACCTCCTCTCATTGAGAAAGAAATAACTATTTTATTTGTGAACACCCTGAAAGCATCGTACTATGAGAGATTGATAGGCAATGCAACCAAGAACTTTACAGATATGGTGATATCAGGTAAGATCATTGAAAATACCATAAGAAATGGTAAGCTCGATGCATGAGAGACAAGTAGAGCAAAAAAATGTGGAGCTCCTAAAAAGAAAGAGAATAAATCTCAAGCAGTGAACTATATGAGGTAACAATTTAAAGGTTTCACACCTTATTTTACACCAGTCTACCAAACCCATTACCCTTTCGTAAACCATGTTACATCCATCCCTTATTCATATCAACCATACCAGTCGTTACCACAATCAGCTTATCCATCCCATTTTCAGCCATCATTTCAGACACCCACCTATAATCATTCTACTGCACCTATCAGATCAGAATGGAGACCTAGTCCTAATAGTGGTTTAAGAGCCTTAAGAAATACCTAAGAAAAAATTACTTTCGATCTCATTCTCATGACATACAAATATTTGTATCCTCAACTTGTTGAGAAACAACTGCTTGCTCTTGTTATCATTGAACCCTTGAAACCTTCATTTCTTAAATGGTATGACCCCAATGCACATTGTGATTATCATTATGGGAATCAAGGTCATTCCATTGAGAACTGTACTGCTTTGAAGCTTAAAGTACAAGGGTTAATCAATGAAGGGGTATTAAACTTTGATACCAACCAACAAGAGACTCTAAATGTTAATGGAAACCTTCTACCAAATCATACCAGACCATTAATAAATACTTTAATTGATGGGCAAAGAAGTCACGTGAAAAAAAAAATAAATGAAGTTAAGACTCCGATGGTTAAGGTGTTCAAAGTCTTGGTCAAAGCTGACGTGTTGAAGCTAATAAAACCTTAAAATTACTCTAAAGTGATTAACTTAACTGAAAGTTATAATTATCACAGAGGTGTTATAGGATATTTTATCGAGAATTATCACCAATTTCATCAAAAGGTGCAAAAGTTGATGGATATGGGTCGAATAGAGTTTTACCAAGAGAGAGAAGAGTTGATGAAAGTTGAAGTGTCTACTATTGATTCAAAGAATAAATTTATATGTAGATCGATAACTATCTATTATGATAAGAAATCAACATCGAAGCTAAAAAAGCTCGTCTCCCGATCAGTGGTGACAATTAAAGTTTCTGACCCTTTTTCATATCAGAATGATAAAGCAATACCTTTGAAGTATGATTATGATGTCGTAGTCAACCTAGATACTGTCAACATAATGGGTGTAAGAGACATAACTCGAAGTGAGATGTGTTATACCTCAAAGGCTCTAGAAAAAGCTAAAAATGAGAAAGCCAAGGTAAGAGAAAAAAATGAAAGTCAGAGTGAACTTGACGCAACCTCAAAAACAGAATATCAGAAGCCAGTATCTGAGAGTGAAGCATGTGAATTTCTAAAGTTAATAAAACATAACGAGTATAGCGTGATAAAATAGCTTAACAAGATGTCAGCTAAAATTTTACTGTTGTCATTACTGTTCAGTTCAGAGTCACATCGTAATGCTTTGCTTAAAGTACTAATCAAGCATATGTGTCTCACAATGCTTCTATTGAATATGTGGAACAACTTATTGGTAATCTGATAATTTTAAATTATATCTCTTTTAGTGATGAAAAGATTCCTTCTAAAGGTAGAGAAAGTACCAAGGCTCTTCACATTACTGTGAAATGTAAATGTCATATAATGACTAAAATTTTGATTGATAATGGCTCATTTATCAATGTTATGCCTGTGACTACTCTGGCAAAACTCTCTATTGATGGATCTTATATGAAACCTAGTCATATGATAGTGAGAGCCTTTGATGGAACCAGAAGAGAGGTGCTGGGAGATATAGATGTGTCATTGCAGATTGGCCCATGTACTTTCAACATAAAATTTTAAGTTATGGACATCTCTACTTCACACAGTTATTTATTGGGTAGGTCGTGGATCCATATGACAGGTGTTGTTCCATCTTCATTATATCAAAAAGTCAAATTCATTATTGAAAAAAAGCTAACATGTGTGATAGGAAAAGAAGATTTATTGGTAACTCAACCATTAAATACTCCTTATGTGAAATCAATAGATAAAGTTTTAGATGCTCTTATAGATCTTTCGAGATTGCCAATACAACATATATAGCTAGAAGATCTAAATTATTTTCACCACACTTGTCTATGATAACTAAAATGATAGTCAAACAACTTACTAAGATGAGATGGTGACCTGAAATCGAACTTAGGAAGAACCTTCAAGGAATCACGAAGTCATCGACCATATATAAAAAAAAAAACAGATTTAGCTTGGGATATAAGCCAACAAGAAGGGACAGAATAAGAATGGTAAATGAGAAAAGAGATAAGAAGATAGCTAATCTTAAGGAATATGAGCCGGAGTTAGAGCTCATGGTTATTTCATACCTCTATGATTCTTTTCACTCTGAAGGATACATTATCCAGATTTATCGAAAGCCCTAAGTGCAAGATTCATGAAAGAATTTTCAGAGCTGGCCATTCAAATGGTGGATAATAGAGAAAAAAAAAGTCGAAGTGAAGAGCTGTTCGTGTACCCTTATCCTCTAAATTTTGAGCTGGATAATTAGAAAGTTACAGAGTTGCTTGTTGTCTTTAAAACTTTGGAAAAATAATGTACTGTGAAACTTTAAGTCCTTAATTACTTTCTATAAGTATTAAGAGATCTTTTATGATGTGTTTATATTTGTCATTTTAATAAAAGACTTAGAAGATACATCCACATTTTTTCTATTGTTTTTCATCTTCATTTTACTTTTCATTCTTTTTTTTCATCATTTTCTTGCTATTTCATTTTTGTGTGCCAATATTTTTTTCATCATACCCTTTGCAGGGTCCCAAATAATGAATACGAAGATAATCATGGCAATAATTTCATATTTGATTTTGAGAACTTAATTCATGTTGATGAACTTGATAATGAAGAAGATTCAGATAACTACACACTGCCTCTTGATTTGTTAAAATTAATAGAACATGAAGATAAGTCAATTGAACCCCATCAGAAAATTATCAAATTAATGAATTTGAGAGATGGTGAAAATAGAAAAGAGGTTAAAGTTGGTATATCTCTTTTACCAACTGAAAGATAAAAGTTAGAAGAGCTACTCTGAGAATATGTAGATGTATTCACGTGGACTTATCAGGATATGTCAGGACTCGATATTGATATTATAGAGCACAAGTTACCTTTAAAACCAGAATGTAAGTTGATGTATTAAAAGCTAAGGCACATGAAACCAAAGATGCTGCTAAAAATTAAAGAAAAAGTGAAGAAACGATGCTGGATTTTTGAAAGTGGTAAAATATCTTAAATGGGTAACCAACATAGTGTCAGTTCCTAAGAAGGATGAAAAAGTGAGAATGTGTGTCGATTATCGAGATTTGAATAGGGCAAGCCCTAAAGATAACTTTTCTCTACCTCACATTGATACTCTAGTGGATAATACTACTAGGCATTCCACATTTTTCTTTATGGATAGTTTCTCAGGCTATAATCAGATCAAGATGGCTCGAGATGATATGGAGAAAACTACATTTGTGACCATGTGAGGGACATTCTATTACAAAGTTATGCCTTTTGGGTTAAAAAATGTTGGTGTCACTTATCAAAGAGTTATGGTGACTCTCTTTCATAACATGATGCATAAAAAAATAGAGGTATATGTGGATGATATAATTATGAAATCTCATGAAAGAGAAGATCATATAGTCAATCTCAAAAAGTTGTTTGATAGGTTGAAAAGATTTTAGCTAAAGTTAAATCCCACTAAATGTACATTTAGTGCTAAGTCAGAAAAATTATTGGGCTTTGTGGTCAGTGAAAGAGGAATCGAAGTGGACCCGGATAAGATACAAGTCATCCAAAACTTATCTCTTCTTCGTACCCTAAAAAAAGTATGAGGTTTTCTAGGGAGATTAAACTATATTACTCGTTTCATCTCTCAACTCACTTATAAGTACGATCCTATTTTCAAGCTTCTCAAAAAATATGATCTAAGAGAATGGAATGATGAATGCCAATAAGCTTTTGATAAGATCAAAGAATACTTGTCAAATCCACCTGTGTTGGTATCGCCAATCCCAAAAAAACCTTTGATCTTATACTTAACAGTGTATGAAAATTCAATGAGATGTGTGCTAGGGCAAAAAGATGAAACTGACAAGAAAGAATGAGCAATATACTACTTGAGTAAAAAATTCACTGATTATGAGTCAAAGGATTCACCATTAGAAAAGATATGTTGTGCATTAGCTTGGACAACTCGAAGGCTCTGACAATACATGCTTTATCATACCATTTGACTGATAGCAAAGTTAGATACTATTAAGTATATCTTCGAAAAGCCCTCATTGATAAAAAAATAACGCTGTGGCAAATTATGCTTTCAGAATATGATATCATTTATGTGACTCAAAAAGTTATAAAAGAAAGTGTCATAGCCGAGTTCCTGGCTGATCGTGCTGTCGAAAATTATGAACCAATGAACCTGAAATTCTTTGATAAAGATGTGATGGCCATTGAAGAAAATGAACTTGTTGAAGAGTCTTAGAGGATGTATTTTGATGGAGCTACTAATGCTTTGGGTCATGGTATTAGGGTAATTTTAATATCTCCTAATGGGTACTATTATCCCATTACAGCCAAGTTAAATTTTAATTGCACAAATAATATGGCTGAGTATGAGGCTTGTGTTATGGGTCTACAAGCAGCAATCGAAAAGAAAATCAAAGTATTATATATGTTTGGAGATTCAGCTCTAGTCATCTATTAGTTACGAGAAGAATGGAAAACCAGAGATTCCAAGTTGATACGGTACCATAAGTACATTTCTCAGTTGGTTAAACAATTCAAAGAAGTTCAATTTGAGCATTTGCCTAGAGAGGAAAACCAAATTACTGATGCACTAGCTACTCTAGCTACAATTATTAAAATAGATGCAAATACTGAAATCTAACCCATCAAGCTGGATGTGAAAGATGAACCAGTACATTGTTCAAGTGTTGAAAAAAAAGTTGATGGAAAGCCATGGTATCATAACATCATGCAATACATTAAAACCCAGCAATACCCAGAACATTTAATTGAAAATGATAAGAGAACTATTAGAAGATTGGCTATGAGTTTCTTTTTTTATGGAGACGTTTTTATAAAAGGGGTCGAGATCAAGTACTCTTAAGGCGTATGAATGCAGCTGAAGCGAAAAAGATTATTGAAGAAATACATGATGGAATTTGTGAGGCACATGCAAATGGTCATATGATGGCTAGAAAAATTATGAGGGCTAGATACTATTGGTTGACAATGGAGAGTGACTATATTGATTATGCCAAAAAATGTCATAAATGTCATAACTATGCTGACAAGATCCACACTCTTCCAACAGCGTTACATGTTTTGGCTCCTTCATGGCCATTCTCTATGTGGGGTATGGATGTCATCGGTCCCATCACTTCAAAAGCTTCAAATAGACATAGATTTATTTTTGTGATGATTGATTACTTCACAAAATAGATAAAAATCACATCATATGCTAGTATGACCCAATCTGTGGTATGCAAATTCATAAAAAGAGAGATAATATGCAGATATGGGCTTTCAGAGACAATTATTTTTTATAATGCAAAAAATTTAAGCAGTAAAATGATGAATGAAGTTTGCATTCAGTTCAAGATTCGTTACCGTAATTCAACACCATATCGTTTAAAGATGAATGGGACAGTAGAGGCTGTAAACAAGAATATCAAAAGAATCCTAAAGAAAATAATTGATACTTATAAAAATTGACATGAGAAGTTATTTTTTGCTTTGCATGCTTATAGAACATCAGTCCGAGCATCTACTAGGGCCACTCCGTTCTCTTTGGTATATAGAATGAAAGCTGTACTACTGATCGAAGTGGAAATTCTCTCACTGAAAGTCTTGATGAAAGTAGAATTAGAGAAGGCAGAATGGGTTCGAAATCGTTACGAGCAGTTAAACCTCATTGAAGATAAAAGACTTACAGCACTTTGTTATGGTCAATTATATAAAAAAAAAATGATGAGAGCACATGACAAAAAAATCCGTTCTCGTTGCTTTAGGGAAAGAGATTTAGTGCTGAAAATATCCTTCCAAATCAACATGATAATCGAAGAAAATGGAAACCAAATTGGACATGCACGTATGTGGTGAAAAAAGTCTTTTTTAATGGGGCATTGATTTTGGCAGAGATGAATAGAAGTGATTTACCTACTCCGATAAACTCAGATGTTGTGAAGAAATATTTTGCTTGAAAAAAAAATAAAAAAAATGAAAAAATAACAACTCATCTAAGCTGAAAACCTAAAAAAGACGGCTTGGATGCGAAGAAGAAGCATAATTCCATAATACAAGGGCAAGTGTAGTTTGATGGACTCTGAAGGATCAAGAAAGTCATCTAATTTAGTTTTAGAAAAAGAATTTGAGAATATTTTATTCATGATTATCTTATGGTCATTATTTGAGCACCATTGTTTCAACTCAAATACTTTACCATACACTTGTAACCAATATGCTATCTTTTCTTTGGAAATAACACCTATCCATTCTTTTATTCTCATTTTTTCCTCCACATGGATAGGAAAAATATGTGATTGCATTTTATTGGTCTTGGATTTAAAATGATGAAAATAAAAACAAACATGAAAGATCTTAGCATTACTTTTTAAAAAAAGTTGACAAAGGCAAATGAAAAAAGATGAGAAAAACATGACAAGACATTGATGTTGTGAACTTTTGAAGAAGAAAAATATTATGAACAGATTGGTCATATAAGAATTCTAATAAAAGAAGCCAAAAACGAGAGATTTTAAGAACTTTTTTACTACAATGAATAATTTTGATTGCATTACATGTATTGCATTTAGAGCACTCAATACATGCATCCATGAGTAATTTTAATAAGAACAGAGACTTTCCATTTCCTGATCAAACAAAAGATTTCAAAAGAGAAAATTTTACTTGTTAAAAGAAAAGAACTCAGTTTTGAGAAAAAATGAGATTTTAAAATTGTTGAACCTCTGTTGAGAGGAGCTTTTTCAAGATAAAATTTTAAATTATTGAGCCTCTGCTGAGAGAAGCTCTTTTCTAAATGAGATTTTAAAGTTGTTGAGCTTCTGCTGAAAGGAGCCCTTTTCAAGATGAATTTTAAAGTTGTTAAGCCTCTGTTAAGAAAAGCCCTTTTCAAGATGAAATTTTTAAAGTTGTTGAGCATCTGCTGAGATGAGTCTTTTTCATATTTTAAATTCTCAAAAGTTGTCGAGCCTCAAGTGAGAGGAGCATTTTCAATTTAAAAAAAAAAAAAAACTTTTTGAGTAGTCTATGTTTTAAAAAAAAAGAAAAAAAATTCATTTGAATTCCGAAAAAAAATTATTGTCTTTGTCTTTGCCCTATTACTGATTATCAATAATGTATAAAGAAGGGCAACTATGGACATCAAATTTATCTAAAAAAAATAATATTATTAAATACGAAATACAAAAATACAAAATATGAAATACAAAAAAAATAAAAAAATAGAATAGAAAAAAAAAATCGAAGATGGCAGTGGTGCCTTCCCCGACACCACGCCACCATGCCTTACACCCTTCTGACCACCATGCCCTACCTTCCACCCCTCTGACCACCATACCTTACCACTTATCCCCTACCACTGTCAGATGTTGCCAAAAACAAATAAAAGAGGCATGGGGCTCGTGCTTGCACCCCCATGCCTAGCCTTATGCCATTCTCTTAGGCACAGGACAATGTCAAAGCTCTATAAATAGAGCTCATGGTCAGACAATAAAGAAACACAAAGAAGGAGACGCTACAAAAAAAATGAAAAAAAAACACTGTAAAAACTCAAAAAAAAAAAAAAAACCACAGTCCTTCCCGTAGGGAAGAACCCAGCATCAAGAGCTTACTATACAAAGAAGAAAAAAATATCAGTTTAAAAAAAAAGAGTCAGAATATAAAAAAATAGTCTCACTGAAACTTTGAAAGCAGATCTAGGGAAGTGAAAACTCTTTTTGATGAAAAGAAGGTCAGATATGTGTTCAGGAGATCAAAAAGAGTTTGTGGGTAAATTTTAGAATTTTTTGACACCGACGACGCCGGTCAGAGCTTGTCGTCGACAAGGATCACAACAGTCGTCACGACGGACGGCCACCGGCCTTAGGTCAACCTGAAAAAAAAAAAGAGAAAACAGGCATTTTTTTTAAAAGGAAAGGAAAATGATCAAAAAAATTTGAACCTTTTATATAAACGGTGAAAACCAAAACAACGATGTTTCAATAAAGACCAAAACGATGTCGTTTTAACCTCTGAGGATCCGCGCACCAACCCTTGACCCGACCCACGACCCACTTCTCCATCAGCCTCTGATCGATCTGACTGAATCGAAATCGAACCGCTGAACTCGAACCGAATCGATACGAAACCGTTGAGCCAACCAGACCGTTCTTAGACCAAGCCAAATCGCACTCGAACCTCATAACTCAATCGCGCGTTAACTGAACCGTTGACCGGTCCGGTTCAAGTAAAAAAAATTTTTTTTAATTTTTCTTATTTTATATATATTATTTTATTAATATTTATCATGTTAAAATATTTATATTTGTTAGATTAAATGATGAAATATGTGGTTAAATTTTTTTTATAATTTTGTTAATTTTTAAAATACACTTTAAAAACAAAATAATATAAAAATAAATTTAATAATAATACTAAACTAATAAAAATGTAGGAAAAGGAAATTTTTATCCAACGATGAGATTCAAAGGTATTCCGAGTAATGATGCCTACGAAATCTCTAGGTGAAAAGATTTTTTTAAAATACTACTAGTGTATTAGAGTATTTATAAAAAAAATTTCAATACAGTAAAAATTTTCTTTTTTTTAAAGTAATAAATAAAAATTGATTAATATTAAAAATATAAGTAAAAAAAATGAGAAGAAAAGAAATTTTATTCGATGATGGGATTCTAAAAGTATTTCGAGTAGAGATACTTTAAGAAATCTCTAGGTGAGAAGATTTTTTGTGAAATTTTATCAGTGTATTGAAATATTTATAGAAAATCTTCAACATAATTAAATTCATTTTTCTTCAAAATTTGAATTAAAAATAAATATTAATAAAAAAATTAATAAAATTTCTAACAAAGGAGAATAAAATATGTGCATAAACATAGTAATATTTTACATTGCATGCATGACATTTTTTACAAAAAGTAAATTCAAGCCGTCGAAGATGAAATTCTTAGGTATTTCGAGAAGCGATGTCTAAGAAACCTTTAGGTGAGAAAAAGTTCTTTTAATGTTACTAACGTATTGGAACATTTTAAAAATTATTTAAATAAAAAGATTTTAATTTATTTTTCTTGAGAATAAATTTTTTTTTCTAATTAATAAAAATCAAGAAAATTATTTTTCGAACACCAAAAATTAGACTATTTTTATCAAAATCAAAAGATAACACATTATTAATTGGTACCATTTTTTAACGGGCGCTGTGAGGGTGCTAATCTTTCCCCACACGTAACCGATTTCCGAACCCAGACTATTTCGTAGACTGTAAAATTATCTTTTTAATAAATTTTAATTAATTTTAAAACTTTATTAAAATGATATGTTTTAGTAAGTGACCAATTGCACCTAACCAAAAAAATATTGATGATAATTCTGTTATTTTTTATTTCGTTTCCAAATTCGTCGGATGGATACAAGATCATTATGAGACATGGTCAACTCTAGAAGTAACCTGCCGTGCATTATCGAATTATCAGGCTTTTTCTCTCGACCAGATAGGCCAATAGATCTTGATAACAACTGAAGATAGATGCAAGGTCTATAGCACTTTGTTTGGCACGACAAAACAAGAACAGGCCATGTGATTTTGAACCAGAAATTAGCACAAGTTTCTTGAGCATAGATAGCATGACTACTTATTCCTAAGTTTAATCGAAAACCATAAGCAAGAAAAGTCTAGGAAGAGGAATTAACTAAAATCTAAGGCTAAAAGGAAAATGAATGCCACAGTCCATAGACCTACTCCAAAGGAGAACTATATCCAGGGTTGTGAATTTTTCAAAATAGTTTATGGCTAAAAATGTGAAAGATTAGCTGCACCCAGCATCCTCTATTAAATAATTTCTTGTGTTTTTCTTTTTTTAATTTTGCCTGGTGATCCTATTAGTTGATTAAAAAACACCTTATCCAAAAGGCAAGCATTGAACCTGTTCTTCTTTCTACCCATTGTATGGTCCGGCAGCTGCCATGTGAAGAATTCGAAACCCATGGCAGCACTTCATGATAAAAAATTAAGTTCCAAGCAAATACAAGCATGTTGAAAGTTTCAAATTACTAAAGTGAGGTTATCCCATATCCTTATAATTTTATATTTGAATTAAGTATCTTCACTTAAAATCAATTGAGTTTAAATTAAATATTTAATACAAATTATGACATAATAAGACGATCATATTAGGTAGACTCTTATCTCTGAAAACAGATTTCAGAGCATATCCAAATCCAATAAGGAGGGTTACAGCTTTACAGGCCATGAAGGAAAGAAAAAGCCTTTTATTCTGCATTAAATATCAAACATGGTGTCAAATAAACTGTATTATAGAAGTGGCTTCCCTATTTTTTGCGCATAGGGCTATAAACAAATCCAATGTGAAAGAATGAAATATGTCTGTGATTTGTTTTTTTTATTTTTAAAGGTACGTGAACTTGATTCGAATTTAATAAAAATATTGCTATGCTTATTCAAATTTAGTTTATTTAAATATTAAAATATTTATATTCAGTTCGTATTCGATTCAATTAAATTAAACAAAATAAATATATTTATGAATATATATATATATAAATATGTTCATAAATAATAAATAAATTTAAATAAACGTACCTTAAATAAACATAAACAAAATCAAATAAATATAAACAAACTTTAAAATAAAATTAAAATAAAAGATAAAAAATATAATTTTATTATTATAAATGAACAATAAATAAATAATAATAAATTTTAAACGAATTTATTTATGAATATAAATAAATTAAACAGATCTTTATTCGTATTTAATTCATTTAATTAATATATAAATAAATATTATTTAAAATTATTTATTAAGTTTAATTAACAAATATAAATATCGAATAATTTTTTAAAAGTTACGTAACTTTCCACATGAGCGGAAATGTAACCAAAGAAATATAGAAATAAAAATAGAACTAAAACTGCAACCTGACCTTTGGAGCTAGAGATGTGACATTTATAGACAGTAACATGTACCCCAACCTTCTAATTGGGATTGCCACTTTTTAAAGATGCCATGTCAATTGATTTGATGCCAATGGTTGCCTATATCAGGTAGCTAAGAAGTGGAGCTGAAGTGCGAGAATGGTGGTAAAAACAAGTATAAACTCAACCTGTTGTCATAAGCCAGCACTTGATGGTTTTAATTTGCACAAATAGGTTTTGTCCCACTTTATGTCCAGATATTCACATCAACATGATCTGTGATTTTCTGATACTTATGAAGAATACTAGTAATCAAAAAGACATGCCACGAATTGCTGATAAAAGAGACAGAGAATGCCAAAAAAAAATAAATAAATAAAACTGCTGATTTGAAACCCTTACAACAAAAGTGATTCACCAGCAAGAAGATGTTCACAGGGAGTCGGTAGATGAAATATCAGTTTTCAGAAACTTTTATCGACTATAAATCACTAAAATGTAACCGATCGCTTTCAACTCAATCAAGACTAAGTTATTTCGTTGCGACTCCTTACTTTACATCAATCATAAACATAGTACTCATAAAGGTCAAACCAACCATGTGCCATCATCCTTTGAGATTTCTTCAGCTACAGTTCAACATAAGATAGTTCACAAACACAGCAGAAGTGTAAAATGTGTTAATTGTTATATCTTCTGAGTTGATTTTCATCTAAGTATCATATTCAACAAAAAGACCATCAATTAATTCAAAACTGCTTCTAACCAGATCCATTGCTTTGGTGCTTTCTGATCACAGAAATTAAAATAGATCAGGTTTATATGACTGTATGAGGGAGTTCAGAATTTAACAAAGAATCATAACGATTAAAGGTAAAATGCCTGTAACAAAAACTTGACAGTAATTGCTAGTTTCCTTTTATCAAAACATTTGATCACCAACGTGACAGTAGGAAAACTTGCAATAATGATCGGAAAACTGGGTAAAACTTCAAAATTATGTTGGCAGAGACATAGAGATATTTCCCTATTGAAGAAGGATACATGCTTGTCACAATGCGAAAAAGGAACAATTTATTGCAGAAATGATAGGAAGATAAATTGAGCGATTATTGCTTGGTCAAGTTTTGTAGTAAAAAAAGAAACAATGGCAATATCATTAACAATTATTGATCAAATTTTGACAATGTTAGAGTATGATTTTTCTTTGGGTTTTCTAAAATAATACATGGTTAAAGAAAAAGTTGAAGGTAAATGACATGAACTTGGTGGTTTAATTGAATGTCAATGTTCTAAATTGGAAAACTCAAGAGGAATAAAATTAACCTGCAGAATCCAAGATGATATTGATGGTTGGGCTCCCTATTTGTCAAGGTTTCTTGTCCTTGCTCACGGCCTTCGTTAATGGGTGGAGACCATATGGAAAAGAGTGAAGAAAATTAGGACTAGGCCCACTGGGTTCATGGGAATTATTAGTCGGTTCTATTTCTTTGCAAGAACAGATCAAGCCTTAAACTCGCAACATAAAGATAACCTTAACTTAATCATTGCCAAAATTGGCATCATCCAAAAGGTAACAATTAACAAAAACAAAATTCAAGAACATTCTACCAATAAGGTGGTAGCTTAGTCGTATTAAAATCAATTTTAAAATTGAGTGTCTCGATTCTTAATAATAATAAAAAATATAAAAAAAATTCAAGAACAGCTTTCTCTTACTCTCCACACCAAAGGAGCATTGGCCTAATTTAGTTTTCCATCATATCAGGTCATTGTCTTTTTTTTTTTTCTTCCTCCCCATCATTTGAAGCATCAAAAATTTCAATTTGAATCATCAGTTTCACATTTATTTTCTCTTAGAACACACTAAATCTTTTGCTCCTATTTATCAAAAACTACAGGCTGTTAAACAATTCCAAATCAAGTTATGAAGTTCCTTACCCAGTTAATTTACCTAAACAAATTACATGAACTTGTGAACCTGATGGCAAGTAGGTTCCCAGTCTTTCTAGGACTAAAAGAGTAGCTCTGCAGAGCATTATATTACTAAAGTAGGTAAATCATCCTCACCTTCACTAAAAACTTGATCATAATGTCAAACACTAGGGTGTATTTCATTCAGTGGTTAATGCATGCATTTCTTGCTCAAAATGCAGATTTCAACTAAGAAAAAAAAAGCTAAAAAAAAAAAAGAGAATTATTGAGAGACTTGGAATATTATTGGGAGTTAGAATCAAATTATAAATGTAATTCGCTGCGAACTCTATGATCCCAAAAGGTGTTATAGGCCATCCATACTACACCAAGGTAGCAATGCAAGCTTTGTCAGCACCTGATGGATGGGGATAGAATTAATAATCTTAAAGCTCTTTTAGACAATAAATCAAATTAAATGCAGCAAATTGACTAGCAATAGAACAGATTGAGATATGTGTACTATATAGTACCAAAAAAAAAATAGTAAAACCCTTTTAATCTAACGCGTTTTGACATTATATCCACTTTTAAAAAGGTTCAACTAACCCACTTATTAGCAACAAAAAGATAGACCAAAAAAAAAAGTTTTTAGGACAGTAAAGTTGTTGATTTCATTTGCAGTTTGATTTTGAGATGTTCAAATTAACATTGGGCAATCATATCCAGAATTAAAGTGATTAATGCCCTCTTAAGCACAACCACGAGCTTAACAATTATAAATTTTAAAACAGTGATGACGGTCTAAAAATAATGAGATAAAATGAACAAAATAATAAAGAATTAGTGATGCAAAGAGTGATAAAGCTGAAGGCAATGTTTGAGCAGCAGATGTCAAAAGTAGGCTTGTCCGATAGTCGGTCAAATCTGATCTGATTCGGATCAAGGTTAGATAAAATTTTTAAGTTTGAGTCTTGCTCAAGATATTATTTAATTAATGAAATTATTTTTTTATTAAATTTTAATTTTAAAATATATTTAAAATAATAAATTTTAATATTTTAAAGCTTGTTGAAATGGAAGGGTCATATCGAACCTTGAACAAAAAATTTAAAAAATCAATTTATCCCACCCAATTTATGAACAAATCTACTAAAAAGAGCCGTTATCAATATAAAACAGGCTGGAGGCGGTGCTTGGGAAACGACAAGACAACAGCACGAGAGGTGCAATTAACGTTAGAAATTGCTGGTTCGTTTAGTTTGTACTCCACAAAATATTTGGAGATGCTGTTATGGCTGAATCAGCAATGGCGCCTGCCTGACATTCAGTGTCAGCTCAAGAGAACTATAGTAGGTACGTGTTGTTGTTGGTGGTGGGAAATGGGAATATTCTTGTGGCTTAGGTAAGCCAAAATTCTTCAAAGATGGGGAACAAACTTGCGTGTAAGATACTTTGAGAATTGTGTGGGGGGCAGTTGGATGCCACCCTAACGTCAAAATCTCAAACCTTAATAAGAACCCAAATCACCTTTTTTTTTGTCCTTTTTGGTAATCAAATCAAAGCAATTACCCATTTTGTTTTATATTTATTCTAAAATTATTGTTTTGAGAGTAACGTGCTTAATAGAGAATAGCAATAGAAGAACCTTAAGGTTCTTTTAGAAAAAAAAAATTAGGATAGTAGTTTTTTTATTATATTAAAAAATATTTTTAAAGACGTTATTCTCATAATACATTGATGTCTAATAAAAAAATTTTAAAATTGCACTTCAAATAATTTTTAACACATATAATCATGAACAAATAAGAGTGAGAAAGAATAATTTAATTTTTTAAGAAATTATATGTAAAATTGTATTAAATGAATGTTGATGAAAATATTTATAAGTCGCAATTGTTATTTAAAACACTACTCCATGAATAGAAGTCACTTGGATGAAAAATCATCACCGTTTTTGGAATGAATCAACATATCCAACAAATATTTATTTTTGAATTCCCAATTAAGATATTCTTATTCTCGATCCATGGCATTCAAATGTTACAAGCAAATTTTCATAGAGAATGTAATTTTACGTGGCATTCGAATGTCCATTTTAAGGTATCTTAGACATAGAGATAAACAAATATCTTCTAAACTTGATCTCTTGAATTTTTTTGGATTGCATTCGAATTCATTTGCTTTATTTTTTCTTTTCAAAATTTGTTTTTACAAGTTATATAAATTCTAAACATTTGTTTTATAAAAAGCACTTAATAAACATTTTAGAAAAAATTTATTTTTATAATATATACAACATTTAATATATAAAAAATCCCATTAAGGATTCTAACATGTTCAAAATTTGTTTATCTAGGTGGATTGATATCTATTGTTTACACTTCCTCGCTCGAAAGTTCAATTATATGCTGCTGCATCTTTCAAAACGTTCGAAAAGGACAAACAAATAAATTAATGGAGAAAAAAAGAAAAGGAAAAGATAGTTGGGAAATTGATGAGAATATATTATAGGTAGATGACAAACAAATAATAGCAGTAAAACCCCTTGTCTCCCAGCCAAGGCCCGGTAGTCACATGTGTTTCTACAAGGCTGTGAATTTTATAAGAAAGAAAGATGGATGTCAAAGAAAAGCAGCAAATCATAATATTGGTACAAACGATGGAGACCCAAATTTTAATATTTTCGTGTAGCCATAAAAGAGCCTTCCGTTTGGATCCTTTAGGGTTTAGTATGGTACTTGGTTGGGTAGGACAGGTCAATGCACATTTCTCATAAAAGT
Organism: Durio zibethinus; assembly: GCF_047325235.1. NCBI lineage: Eukaryota > Viridiplantae > Streptophyta > Magnoliopsida > Malvales > Malvaceae > Durio > Durio zibethinus. The sequence goes on from NC_143162.1 coordinate 32,982,344, forward strand.
AAGTAAAAGATAAAGAATACAACGAGCAGCGTAGCAAACTTTGTATGTTATTTTTAAAGGAAGCGGCCTGTTTTATCCTCCAACGGAGAGACTTCAAAGAGACGTGTCAACAGTTTTCGTCAACAACATTCCTCCGCGAGTGAACTACAACGTATTTTTCAGGATCATGGTATCGTTGTTGATGTGTTTATACCACCAAAAAAAAAAGTAGTAGTAGGCGAGGGAGGAAGTTCAGTTTTGTTCGTTTTGCGGAAAGGGTTGGGCCTAGGAGAGCAGCTGGTAGACCTAATGGTGTCTGGCCGCTGGATTTCCGCATTGGGGTTAACCTTGCTCTGTTTAATGGAAGAGCAGAGTACTGGAGGAAAGCTCAAATTCATGGGAACCAGGGGGTGCTAAGTAACACATGGTTATTAAACACAAATTTTTCTGAATCAGATTAGCGAGCAAGTGGATTTAGATTTTAGTATCTTAACAATACAAAAGGAAAAGATGGGGAAAAAAAAAAGGAGGGGGGGGGGGGAGAGGGGAAATAACGGAATTAATTTGCTCTCCATACCCATTGCAGATGATGAATATGGTAAAAGATTCTCTGATGTAGCTCAATTATAGCTTGGATTTTGTTTCTGAATTCTGACTTGGTCAAAGGCTGAGGTTTGGTAGAGAATTTGCCGATACGCAATTATAATACTACTACTCCTAGTCTCTACATAACACTATAAAATTCATAGAAAAGTTCATCAATAATTGTTGTCCCCAACCGTATCTTCCATACGTACGCCAAATTCATGAAAACTGAAAATTTCCCTAAGCAATAACCATGAGAAAGAAAAAACCCTAATGCCCATTAATTAATCGATCAGTTTCATATGAAAAGATACCTAACTGATTCCCATCACGGATGAAAATCTCAAATGTAGATTATTAATGTCAGCTAACATAGGGCTTAATTTAGTTTTTTGATAAGGCCCTAATTTAGTCGCAAGATCTAGAATTTCAAAGTCTATAATTCAAATGTTATCATGTGTAAATTTGATTCAATTTTATGTTAATTTATTTAAATAATTTTAATTTATTGTTTAATTATTCAGTGATTTGATATAATTTTGATTATAATTGTAATCTATACTTATAATTAATTTCATAAAAAATTATTTTTCATTGAATTATTTTTAAGTGAATTCAATAAATTTAAATTCAAATTTTAACACATACAATCTTTGCTTTTATGTCTGTATCGTACTTTCATTTATTAAAAAAATTATTGATGTTAAAATTTTAGTTTGAAAAGAATAAATAAATTTATAAAAGTATTTATATAATCATTAATAAATAGAAAAAGGTAATTATAAGTAGATTTGTTTATTGATCAAATCAAGTCGAATTTGAAACCGACCTAGATAAGATATTAACAAGATTCAAACTTAATCAAACTCGACTCAGACTAAAAACCTTATTTTGCTGCTCAAATTAGGTTTATTTTTATAAGATTATTTAAGTATTCTCATATTTTAATTTTTTTTAATAAAAATAAAAATATTTTCATAATAAATATTAATTATTATAAAATAAATAATCAACAAAAGAAATGTTAAAAATTCTTTTATTAATTTGATTTGATGTTTGAACCTAATTAATATATATAAACATAGGATATTAATATAAATAAAAATATATGCTTTTTCTGTCTCATTTTCTCTATATATATATATATATTTGGGATGTCATAAAATTATGGCTTTTTTAATATTTAAAAATCTTACCCTTTCATATTTTAAAATTATATTTTAAAATTTTTTATTTTTTAATATTACAAATCATGAAACTTTAATTTTATAAAAAAAATTTAAAATTTAATATTAAAAATATTAAAATAAAAAAATATTTTAAAACTTCCTTAAAAATTAATACATGACAAATACTTCGAAATAAATGAAGTAGTAATTATTTGGGCTGCGTTAGGTTTTGACCTTAAAATTTATATTCAAGACTTGATTTAAAAAAAAAAAAAGAACTATAAAATTTAAATCTAAAATAATTTATCTGACTTAAAATTTGTATCTAAATCTTTTAAATTTTAGACTCAGGAATAAGTTGACTCTTGAATGGGTTTAATAATAAGTGAGAATTTTGAATAGTGAGTCTGCGGCAGAGTAATGTTTTTGTTAGCTTCGTATTTCTATTAGCTACTTTATCTTATACAACTTTTTTGTCTTTTTCATATTCCCTTTATTATCTTTTAAAATTCCTTGCTAAAAAAAATGTTTATTATTATTATTTATTATTTATCATGGTATTTTCTATTCACTTTAAATTTATATCACATATCCTTTTCATGCTTTCACATTCATATAACATATTAAGCCAACCTCTCTCCATCTCATTCACTTTGAGTTTGACCCGTTGCCAGCCACCGGCAACTCTTTCTCTGCTCCAATGGCTACCCCACCCCGCACTCTCTTGAGAGGATCTTCTTAGTGGAAACATTTGTTTGATGAGAGAGCGCCCCCCCCCCCCCCCCCTCTCTCTCTCTCTCTCTCTCTCTCTCTCTCTCTCCCTCTTTTTTTGAGCAAAAAAAGCTTTAATAACCTTTCCTCTCCTGTCATTTCTCTCTTTTCCTGCTCCAAAAACCCTAATTCAGATTATCGTATAAGGTGAGGGAGAAGAAGAGAAAAAGTTTCTTCTTTGCTTTTCTTGTTTGGAAACAATAATATTATTCTCTCTTTTTTTTTTTTTTTATAGAAAGTAATTTTCTTCCGCGGGTGAAAGACGGGAGGAAAAATCAGGATCGATATGAGGGGAAGCTTCAAGGATATGGCTTCTTTCCCAAAGCTGTTTTAGAAGAATATTTTTTTTTTCATTCATTTCTTGCATACTTTTGCAGTGTCTTCATAATTGCTTTTTTCGAGATAAGACTATATCTTTGTTTCTGTTCTTGCGACTGTGCAACTATCACCATCTATATATCCCGGGCTCTTTGCAGGTTTTCAACTTCTTTTTGCACTTTTAAAAAGATAATCAAAGCTTTTGCTATGGATTCTGGTAACAGTAGTAGTATGCAATCTTCTAGTGGTGGTGATGAAGAGTATGACTCACGGGCTGAGTCCGTCCCAGCATTTTTGAACACTTCAAGCCACTTTAGTCCCTTATCAAATCCACACTCGTCACTTGTCCCGCACCACCAAGACCACCCACCCACTTTCTTTGATCCTTCAGCAAATTATCTCAACCCTTTCTCTCAATCTCAGCCAAACAGTTCATTGCTAAATTTTGATGGGGTTAGACCTCGAAGCCTAAGATCTGAACCCAACTGCAGTGACCTTGGTAACCTAACAGGCTCATCTACATCATGTCAGTCTATCTTAGGTGCACAAGGACTCAATCAAGGTTCATTTCCAAGCTCATCATCGGTGCAATCGAGGCCAGCTCATGACAATGGTGTTAGATCTTTAACACAATCTGATCAGACAAATGTTGTCAAGAACCCAAAGAAGCGAACAAGAGCATCAAGGAGAGCACCAACTACAGTTCTCACCACCGACACAACGAATTTTAGAGCAATGGTGCAAGAATTCACCGGAATCCCTGCACCACCATTTTCAGGTTCATCATATTCTCGAAGGCTCGACCTTTTTGGCTCTGGCTCTGGCTCTGGTATTCGGTCCAGTCATTTGGAACCTTTAGGTTCTCTCTACCCTCTACGTCCCTCAGCAAAAAGGATTCAGCCGACGCCGTTTGTATCCTCATCTTCTCCTTCATTGTTAAATAATCCTTTAGTTAATGCTGCTAATATTACCAATACTACTAGCAATAGCACCATTCCCATTTCTATCGCTCCCACAACCAATGCTTTCAATCCCACTTCTGGTAACTATCAACTTCCTTCTGATTTAGGCCTACTAAAGCAGCCTCAGAATATGTTAAACTTGCAGAACCAGAGCCCAGTCCTATCATTCCAGTCCTTCCTACAACCTCCTCCTCTTCACCCTTCTCTTAATTTGCCTGGTTTCGGTGAGAAGTCCCAGGGAAGTTCGGCCATGCCTTCCCTTGATGAACTGGGGTTGAGTCATGGTCATGTTAATGCAAACCTCGGTGGCTTACAAAGTCATGTAAGCAACTGGAGAGATGGGGTTGGATTGAACGATGGGAATTATGGTAGTAGTGATCATCATAACTCACAAAGAGTTAACAACTGCAAATTGAACTACTCAGCTTCCTCATCAGTTTTTCACCAAGAGAAGGGATTGGAGAACGTTTCGTCTAGAGCTGAAGGTACAGTTGATTCATGGATTTGTCCCGCAGAGTAGAATTACTTACTACTAGAACTTAATCAATGTTTCAGAAAATTGTCATGCAGAAGAATGTGAAGATGGTTTTGCAGCAGTAATCATATTCTCTTTTTTTATATATTTTCTTTTGTTCATTTTAGAAATAAATAAGAAATTTAATTAACAATATGTGTTCAATTCCATCATTGTTCCTATATTCTGTCAGATATGTGCTGCAGATAAATATTGTCCTTCTTCTTCTTCTTCTTCTTCTTCTTCTAACATGTACATTAGTACAATTATGTTTTCAATAATATTGGGTTTTGGAACTCGACTGCATCATCTATCTATGATAAGAAACAAGGAAACCGCAATAAGCAAAAGCCTTTCATCCTCGTACCTTGGCTAGAGGGAGAAAATAAATAGGTCGGTGCCGTTAATAAAAGGGCTGTTCTATTCCTTGAATCCCCCCAACCCCCTCCCCGTGGTCCTTGTCTACCCATTTCCCAAGTGGTCCGAAATCTTGTTCGTCTTGGGAACTATATACTTATCATATGTGACTAAAGTGAAATATATATAATATAATATATATATATATATATATATAGGACAAACGACCTTCCCTCGCCTGTCCCACGGGCTTTCATTTTAACCTGTTCAACTTCTAATAATTACAAGAAAAAAAATTAAAAATGACAAGGATTTTTGAATTAATTGATTTTACGTACAATCCCAATAATTCCTCAAATTTTCTCTTTTGGGTATTTTAATTTCTATTATGCTATAAATATTTTTCTTCATCGCTCAAAAAAAAATTCATTTTTTATCCAATATCAATTTAATTTTTCAACTCAATAAATGAAATTAAAAAATTGACACATTTTTTAATTAATTTTTATTTTTAAATATATTTTAAGGGATTTATATATCAACTTATCACTTTCAATTATAAGTTTTAAAATTTTTATTGATAATGAATGAAATAATTTTTTAAAATAATAATAATTTTCTTCAAATATAATTATAAATTCAATAGTATTAATGTTAATTAATGTGATTAATTATTATTTTCCTATGTCATGTCTCTTCCTTTTGTTAATTTACCTTTTTAATTAATTATAGAGAGAGGGGGTAGAGAGATAGTGCGGAGCAATCGGTGGCAAGATTGAAGGAATCCCAACCAGCCGTAATCATAAACTACAAGTTAAAACATGGCTCCTAATCCTATTATTTCAATAATTGTTATTATTCTCCTTTCTTGTCCTTTATTTTGATTTTAAGTTTGATTAATATCATAAATTATTATTAGTTTTAAAAACAGGTGCCGTCGACATTAAGATATACTCAATTATCAAAGTTGTTAGGCTTCGTATTACCTATGGAAATTTTAGGAGCTAGCTAGGTTAATTCTTAAAATAATTTTAAATGATGTTATCCCATTAATGAGATGAATAAAATGATATTATTTTATTAATAAATAATTTTTTAAAAAAAATATTAATATTTTATATGTTTATTTTAAAATTTGATATTTACTAATTAATAAAATAATATCATTTAATTTATTAATAATATATAAAGTTTATATACTAATAATGCATCAAAATATAAACTCTTAAATTAATTTTTTTGTAAATCTACAAATGATAGAAATGAAAAAAATCCATTCTTTTAAATATGAAACTTAATTAATTTATATAATTATTTTTAATAATTGATATTTAATAATTATGAAATTCAAATCTCACTCAATATTGTCATACTACGATTGATCTTTTTTGTAATAAAAATCCATTACTTTTCTTTTTGATTTAGAGAAATAATGAACCAACGGTTTTATATATGACTATTATTTTTAAGAAAGGAGAGAAAATTTTATATGTTAGTTTTAATTGGAAAAAGAATTAAGAGATAAACCCCCAGACAAAAATATCATTTTCTTTTTTTTTTTAAAAGAAAATCTCATTTTCTTAAATTAGACTATTCCTCTGGCATTATCATAGCTGCCATTATTATAAATAAGAAAATAATAATAATATATCAATGCACAAACTAATGGAGAATAATAATAAGCGTGTGATCCGTACACACGCTACAATTTTTGATCAAGTCGATGAAAGAATGATTCTTTGCGTGTGATGGTCTATGTATAATTTGTGAAATTTAGGCTGGTAAGCTTTGAATTATCAAAAATTTTCCAAAGAGCTGTAGATGTCAGATATGTTTACGAAATAATTAGAGATGGGATTACATTAATTTTTATTTGATGAAATAAAGCAATGAGAGTGCTATCTGCCTAAAAGTCAATGATCATTAATTCCTTTTTCATAACTTGATTGGTCGTCCTAGATTTTGCTTCGCATGGTAGATCTTTTGGCCTACTCACAGGAAAATATACTGAGAGATACACATGATGATCAATGGCCATATGAATCAGAGAGAGAGAGAGAGAGAGAGAGAGAGAGAGAGAGAGTTTGGGGTTAAAATTCTTTGTGAATCATTTTGAAAGCTTGGGGAAATGATTAAACATGAGAATTAGGGAGATGAGTAGGAGAAGGAGGATGCAAATAATAACCCTGTCAAGAAAAACATGATAATGATGAAATATTTGGAAAACAAGTAACATAAGGAAGGGGATGATTATTAGCGGTATGGCAATTTGCAGGAAGAGGACATATTTGAGAGAGTTGTGGGCAATGGACATGTGATATTTTCTCTTTTGGAATCATGGTGGCCCATGCCAGAGAATAATCTGGTTTTTAGCAATTATGATTGTTTTCTGATCTCTATCCATCCACCTTTCACTCACTCTCTTTCACTTCTCTTAGTCATGTGAGAGCGACTGCACTGCCAATCCTCGGTTTTTAAATTAACTGACACACCATTTCCTTTCTTCTTTTTTGCCAAGTCCCACCTCCCCCTCACCATTTCAATTTCGAACCAGCTGCTTCAAAAGTCACAAACCTTTTCACTTGATCACATCCTTTCTTTGAGGAAACATAAACATATTCACATATTCTATATGTATAGCAGTATTATAATTTTGTGGGCAAAGCAAGATTAGTTAGATTATAAAACATATGCTAAAAAAGGCATTAAGCAAGAACCTTGCCTTGTATGTATAATAATTCAAGCTGACACTTAGAAGTATGGATATTTTATATAAGCAAAAGCCCCCTTTTCAGCTCTGATCAGGCTGTTGATGCATCTTTTCCAACCAAAATAATCATCCTTGTTTGCATTGATTGTGTTTTAGTTGTGTAAGTTAGAGTACGTAAGCAATGATGAAAGTAAATTGCAACCTGTCACAGTTTGGTCATGTCTGAAGACTGGAGAAGAAAAAAAAGGCTAATAGCAATCTCCTTTTGATTCAAATTTTATTTGAACTTTTAAAAATTAAAGTTATAAATAAAATTTTGATTGTTTAAAATTATTATATTTTATTTTTTCCACCAATAAAATTATATAAATTAATAATAAATATCAACTGACTTCACGTGGATATTGGATACCATTAGTTGATATCTTATATGATAAATAAAAAAATCAAAATAAAATTTCGTTCAAAATTTAGAAGTTAATGATACTATTATCTTAATTTTTTAATTTTAGATATATTTTATAAAATGTTAAATGTAAAAGTAATATTTTTTATATTTTTTATTGTCATATAATTTATTATTTAATTTTTTTCTGTTTTTAATAGAAATATATATTTTTAAAAATTAAAATTAAGTTAAATTTTCAAAATCTTTTTGAAAAAATTCAATATCATTTTAAAAAATTAACTAAAAAATTCTACGCCAATTTTAAAAATTTAAATAAAAACTCTTTATCATTTTAAAATATTAAGAAAAAATTTTCATGTCACTTTAAATTATATTATTTCATAAAATATATTTGAAATATAAAAATCAGTCTTTTCTTTAATTATTTTTATTTTTCTTTTTGTTTTCCTTTTATCTTCTTTATAAATTATATTTTATAAAACAAATTCGAAAAAAGAAAAAGGAAAAGATATTTAATATTTTTAATAGAAAATAATTTTTTTTGGATAGAAAAATAACATTTTCTATTATGGTTTATAGTAAAATGATATTTCTAATAGAAAATAGATTTTTTTTCATTTAAAATGATATGGATTTTTTTAAAAAATAATTTTGAAATATTTAACTTTATTTTAATTTTTAAAATTTATTTTTTATTAAAAATAAAAAGTATTTCCCTAATAAATTATCTTAAGATAAAAATATAAAAATATTATTTAATATTTTAAAAATATATCTAAAAAATAAAAAAATAAAGAAAGTAACATCATTGATCCCTCAATTTTAAGCAAAATATTATTTTTGTTCGTTAATTTATCTCGTGAAATATTAATTAATGTCATTCACATGAAACCAATAAATATTTATTGTTAATTTATACAGTTTTATAGATTAAAAAAATCAAAATAAAATAATTTTAGGTAATTAAAAATTCAATTAAAATTTTTTAAAATTTTAAAACTAAAATAAAATTTAATTCTAATTTTAAGAACTACAAATGCAAATAATTACTAAAAACAACCACGCCTGCCAATGCTGCAATCTTAGACCGCTTGGGTTTCCTTTTTACCCATCCAAAAGAGAGAAGAATTGACATTTTCCCTCATTTTTTCCATTCCTTTGACGCTTCTTTTGGTTTTGTAGACCGAAGAATATTTTATTAAAGCATGTGACATTACAGTTGGGGGAGGAGTGCTAGAACTAGAATCAAGATAAGGCTATAATGCAGGGAGAGATGAGTCTGGTCCTTAACAGAAGCCAAAATATGAGCAAGCATTAACCTATCTACGAAGCCAAAGGGGTTAGCAGTGACCACACTAGAACAAAATCTGTTGGCTGATTAGGAAGAGGTTGGCGTCCTAGGCAGCCAGGTCTCTATCATGGTGCAGTTCGGTAGCCCACTACAGAATAAAAGTCCTTGCTTGGAAACAACACCAGAAAAACCCTGTTTTCTTTGCAAATAAATAAATAAATAAATTCAATACAATATATTTTGTTTAAGGTAAGTTATGTCGAGCCACCTAGTCCCTTTTAGACTCACCGAGGCATTGGGTCTGGAAAGGTTTGGAATTGTCCCGCTACTTCAAAAAAAAAAAAACATAGAACTTTGTACTTATCTGATGAGCCTGAGATTTCAAGCTTCAAACCTGTTCTTCGAAAGTAGTGATAGGCCTTCCATAAGTAGAGGTCTCTTGACAAACCAATTCCTGGCCTGCTTTTGTTCAAACTTCAAATATATGCCAAGGTTATGGACAAGTTAGTGGTCAATGGTTATGATGATCTGCAGTTTCAACCTGTTAAGCAAACTCATCATCTGGAATTAAACATATGGATCATGTCTTTCACAAATTTGTGCACAAATGTAACAAGGGAAATTATAGTGGTCCAAGTTAACAGTTTCATTAAAAAAGAATTTATTAAATATAGTTACAGTAGAGTTTTAGATTTTATAAGTAATAGTGATTTTTTTTTTTAAAGATATTCAGTTATAATATATAAAAAATTACTACCGGATGTATTAATTTTATTGACGAAATTTTGGGATGTTTTGAGAAAATTTTTCTTCAAATTTTTTTATTTTATAAATTTTAGAGTGTCCAAGAGAAAATTTTGAAAGTGTACTAGAAAATTCTCTCTTCAAATTTTCTTATCTATAATTCCTGGAAGTATCTATAAACATCCTAATATAAAAAGGAGATCCATCCTATCCACAAGTAAAATTAAAAAGATAATACATATTTCTTAAGATATATTTAAAAATTAAAAATAATTAAAAATATAAATGAGATATGTATCAATCTCTTAACATTGTTTATGAAATTAAAAATTTATATTGATATAAATCAAAAACTAACTCTAATTAAAATATTAAAAATTTATATTTTTTTAATATAAAAAAGACATAAAATTTGTATTATTTGCATGTATTAGTTTATCATTGTTTTTATCTCTCTCCTTTTAAATTTGAACTTCAAACAAAAATTATGGAATTAAGATAGCCATTGAGCACGGTTGTTTGTGGTACAAAAAATGCATCAATGAGAGAATACCTCAGTTTGGTTGGAGAAAATGCCGTTTCCACGACTCAAGCTATTATTTAGCTAGAGTAATACAAAAGGCAGAAAATCTTACATCCGAAGGTGAGTTTACCACACTTAATACTTTTTTTACCAGTCAAAAACAGAGTAATAGCCTTTAGGGGACACACATAGTATTTACTTTTCCTCTATTGATTGCTAAGGTTACATAAATGTAATACTCTCTTTTCTTAATTACATCTAACCTCTTTAGAAATATCTATGTCCAACAAAAATCATCCGTCTTCTTTACGGAAAAAACAATATCATTCAAGTTGTAGAATTCACTCCATCTATAATTTAGTTAGCCGGCTCTTTAAGAAGATATGAATTTAAAATTTATTGGTGATTAATTTTTTATTAATGTTAATTTTAAATATATGATTTCATAAAATGTAATATATTTTATTTTGACATGAATTGTACCGATCGAAAGTATGATAATAATATTATATCAATAAAATTGATGATAAATTTGAACCGCTCCAATAAGTATAATGATAATTTTACGCTTTATCTCATTATGTTAAAACAAATTTGATGATATTTGGAAGGGGCTAACATAACATAAAAATGAAACAGTTTTCTCCCTAAGCTCAAAATTTAGCGAAAAAGAGAAAATGGGGTTCCTTCTTGCAGACATGGAGACATTATCTTTGTCTGCTTCAGCAGGTCTTAAGTGATTTTCATGAACCCCACATGTTTCCCACTAAAACGCTTTCCTCCCCTCCTATTGAGCATCATAAAGATAAATGTCTTGACAGCAACCACTGAGAACTGTGATGTTTTTTGTTGTTATGCCCGATTTATCAACCAGCTAAATAGAAAATAAAAAAAAAATGTAAAATTAAGCAAATTGGCCCCTTTTCACATGCTTAGTAAAAGCAAGGGAGGATGGCATGCAACTGTGCGAATATTCTACTTTGGAAATTGTTGTTAGAATCCCCTTCAAAAAAATAATTATACCTACAGCCAGTGTTTGTGGAGTTTTGGGTTTTCTTTTTTCTCCCTGGAACTCACCGAAAGAAGGCTGCGCCTGGAATAATATTTTCCACTGCGTCAAACACAGGAAAAAGAAACGTAGTTTAAAATTATAAGAACAGAAGAAACTGGATTTTATTTCTTCTGCCCTCCTTGTTAATTTATTCCACCATTTCTTTTGTTTGATTCTCCTCACTGTTAAATGCATGAACTGACTTCTTTACAAAAGTATTTACTTTCCCACTATTTTTTTTTCCTTACTGCTTAGATAAGAAAAAAACTTTTCAGCTGAATTCATGAAAACGAAAAAGTACTATTTAATCCCTATTTACTATTTAGTTGCATTTTTATTAAGAAAATTTTGTAAAAAATGCTTTAAAATTAATCTTCCTTCAATAAATATCCAAATAAATTGAGTATGAAAATTATTTTTTTATACAAAAGAGGTTAAAATATGAAAAGAAAGAAAAAGATTAAAAATAATAAAATCTGAATTTAAAATTTATTAGATATTAATTTTTTAAAAAAATATATAATTATATAAATTTTAAATTAAAATTTATTAGTTGATAGAGCCAGCAAATGAAAAGATACGAAAAGATTATCTAATTTAGACTTATCTGAACTAGTTAGAGAAATGAAATTTAGTTTGAAAAGATATTATATTCCAAATACAAAGCTATACTTGTAAAGAAAAAACAAAATTACCTGGATTCAATATCACGGTCAATTTTCATGCTATTGTATCAAGTTTGAGAAGGGTATGGCGTTAAAATCAATCAATTGTCACTTGAATTTTCGACAGAGAAACTGAGGACAGGTTTTCACATTATAAATTTGAAAGGAATCAATCAAAGTTGATTTTTCAAAGTAGAAATATTAATTTTGAGATTATTCGTAAGCTTATCAATTTTTAAACTATATAATATCCTTGGTGAATAATATTACCCGATTATTGCATTTTCAGCACTTTGATTGTACAAACGGAGGCGTTTAGGAGGGTTCGTGACGCAAAACGGGACGTCAGTGGGAGCTCATGCTGGCAGACGGGAGAGGACACGTGTCAAGGATGAGACGGAAGGACGGAATACACTTGTCAATGGTAGGATGGAAAGCCCCACGTGAGAGATAATAAGGAGAGAGATACAATGATGATTACGTAAATATAAAAATAAAAATTAATCTTTTGCCTTCTTTTTGTCATTTATTTTCATCCTTGCGATGGATGGATTGGTGGATGGGGTCGAATCCATTAACCGAGTTAGGGATGTGCTCTCTGCTCCTCTTTTTGCAATCATAATTCATTCACATTCTCTTCTTGTCTCCCTTTCAAGTCCTGGTAGGTCATATTATTGTTGTTAATTTTATTTGGCATCTATTGTATCAATTGATTTATTTCAGTTTTATTAGCAATTACAAATGGCGACGGAAAAGATCTTCATAATTTTTAAGTTATTTTTATTTGAATTTATTTAATATTTATAATATTTAAATTTGTTTAAATAAATATTATTTATTTAAATATTTAAATTTATTAAAATATTAAGTGATTTAAATTTTTATCAAAATATAAAATAAACAAAAATTTAATTAAAAATTCAAATTCGCTCTTAATTAATAATAAATAAAAATTATTTTTTAAGATTCAAAACTTTCTACAAATATAAAATTTTATATATTTTACATATATAAACAAATAATAAATTTTTATATCTATTACTATTTACTAAAATTTAAATATATTTGAATATTTGATATTCAAGGGATACTATCCGTATTTGCTTTGAATCAATTACGGATAGTAAATTTTTTTATCTAAATCCATTAATTATCTATTCATAATTATCCAAATTTGACATAAAAGGATCGGGTAACAATGAATATCCATTTATTCACTATCTATAGACATCCCTATTAGCAATGGTTTTTCATATTGAATTTAATATCAAATAATATAAATTATTTTCGTTGGTTTTAACTGATTTTTATAAATTTTGGTGGAATAGTTTATTTCAATTGGTAAGTAAATATAAAACATGTTTTATAATTTATAATTTATTTTTTATTGTTTGATTATCTTTAACCTAATAAAAATAAAACTAAAGAACAAAATAACCCTTGAAAATTGGATTTCTTTATTTTTTACTTCAACTTTTTTTTTTACACTTTATTTTTCTAAATTAAAGTTCATAAGTATTTCAATACCTTTTAAGAAAGTAGCTGTTAAAATTTAAGAATTTTAAAGCTAAAATTATTTTTTCATTTATTTATTTTTATCTTAAAATATTTTTATATGAAAAAGAATAATGCTTATTCATATATAATATGATTACATTAAGTATTTTAAAGTATTATAATAAATTGATGATATTACTTGTTAATTTTAAAATTTATTTATTTAATTTTCGAAGATATTGTATATATATTTTTTATATTATTAGTATTATTATATACAAATTTATGCATATTTGTAAATATATTTGTGTTAAACAAAAAATATTTAAAATAATATATCAAAACAATTAATATTGACATATACCTTTTTCAAAAAAGAATCAAAATATTATATGATCCGATATTAACAATCTTAGATCATACTCCATATTTATGCATTTGATTCATGTTGAGATTAGATTTGCTCAAAACTAGGCTTATCAATCTGATTTTTAAAAGTTCAACCTGATTTGATTGGTCATTTACATAATAATTTGTAAAAGATTATGAAAAATTATCTCATACAGCATAAAAAAAAATGTTTGAATTTCATGAGCAGATTTAGAAATTTTCACATTTTTTTTATATATTTTATAAAAAAAAAAAGTGTTGAAGAGTGTTTGTAGAACACTCTTTAAGGTTTTTTTAAATTACTTTTTGTGGTTTTTAGATACACTACTTATAGGGAGTAATAATTTTGCATTAAATGTAATAATTGATAATTTTATTTATAATTTTTAATACATTGGACGAAAATATTATTTTATACAATAATCTTAATTCTTAAAGAATGCTTTTAGACCATTCGTCAATAAAATGTTTTAAAAAATAAAAAATTAATATAATTAAAAAAAATACATACACAATTTTTAAATTAATTTGTAAATTTTAAAATTTTCATCGATGTATAAATGAAGTCAAAGATTATCAGATTTGCACATTGAGCATTATCATTTCACATCGTGGTAACTAGTTATATTGACAATAATTGGGATTCGAACAAAAGACATATTCGTTTCCCCCAAAATATCCCTTGTTTAAAGAGAAAAAAAAGTTGACCATTAACATTTGACACAAACCATGCTTGAATGCAGACTAGGCAAATGCTTTGTAGAGAAATTGTTTTTGTTTTTTTTGGCCTCAAGAAAATTGTTTTTCGTTAAAACTTCCATTAGCGAACAATACCACAAGTCTGCTAGACAATCCGAGACCTTTTACACAGGAACTCAATCTAACAGAGACAGAAACTACACACTCCTAAGATGGTGCTGCAAGACCTTCCTTGCTTTAGGATAAGCACCAGAGAAGATGGTGGCTGCCTTAGCCATCCCCTCCTTGTGCTTAGTTGCTACACATTCAACAGCCTTATTGGCTTCTCTTCGAATCGACATAAATTTTTTCCTCAATAACACCTAACATCTTTACAATGTCATACAATACAGACATTAACTTCCGCCTAGGGTTACTATAATAGCTGAACAAATTTTCAGAATCAGTTTCAATCACAATTCTGTTATACTTCTTCATTGCTAGCTTCACTCATTCCCTGTGTTGGGAATAATGACTTAAATCCCATAAGAGATTTGTTTGGGATTTGTTAGAGATTTGTTTGGGATTTGTCAGATATTGCTTGATTGACAAGAAGACTTGCAAAAGAAGAATTCCAAGAGAAAGAGGATTTTTAATAGGTAAGTTTGACTTGCAAGAGAAGAATTCTAAAAGGAAAGGGATTCTTAATAGGCAAGTTTGACTTACAGGAGAAGAATTCTAAGAGGAGAGGGATTCTTAATGGGCAAGTTTGTATGGTTATAAATAAGTGAAGTCTCTACATGGTTAGGTATGAGAAAAAGATGTAAGAGAGTTGTAGGGTTTTGTGGGATAGACACCCCATAGGAGTATTGGAGCTCTACGTCTTATGGGTGTGTATGTTTGTTTGTGAGTGGACTAGAGGAGACTGAGAGGGTTCACATAGGTATGATGTATGGAAACATATGGGTATGTGTTTGGTTGTGTTGAAAGGGTGCACAAGAGTTTGGGTTTGTGTTTGTTTGGGTTGAGAATACTTCATAGGACTGAGGAGATTGAGAGTGTCTTATGAGTATTGATTGTTGAGTGAGATTGATGACTTGATGTATGTTTGTAATTCTCTACAACTAGTGGATCTTGTTTCTCATCCGTGGATGTAGGTCAATTGGACCGAACCACGTTAAATTGTTGTCTCTTGTGTGTTTGATTTATTGTTTGATTTCGCTTCCGCTGGTGTGATTGGATTGGAGGCTTTTAGCCCAACACCCTGCATGCCAAAGTTTGCACTGCAACCGTTGCAGAATCAGCCTTCACCATTTCCCCAACACCTTCCACCAGTTCATCTTGGCAGTTCCTAACCACCACTCCAATACCGGACCTCTTTGTTTTTTGACAATATGCACCATCACAATTAAACTTCAGTCATTCTTCTTCTGGTTTACACACCATCTGTCAACAGAAAACGAGCAGGAGGGTTGTTTCAAACCAAGTACACCCTTGTCTTTCTTAATACCCTATAGCCATTTTTAACAGAATACATCCCAATAGGGCCACACCATTCTATCTGGTTCATCTTGGCAACTCAAAGGCATTTCCAATATAGCCTCCTTTTCTTCATCTGTTAACCAATGATTAATTGTAAAGAAATTATTAGTTGGCTTATAAATTGGATTCTAATTCACGTTTCACCGTTTTTAATTTAACACTTTGACGTCAATTCAAAATCACCATTTTCTTTTAAAAGATAGGGTGAACATGGCATGACAAAATGAATCATTGTATTCATCCCCCCACTCTCAATTCTTTTACCAAACAAAAATAATCATTGTATTTTGCAGAATATTGATGAGCCGAAAATTCATGGGCAAAAATTTCTTTAGACCCAGTACTATTCTTACAGTTTCATTGAACCAAATAAAAATGGGCCAAGTTTTAATTATAGTGGCTTTAAGCCTGGCTCAATTGTTTGGGTTGTTGGCATTGTACTACTTGAATTCATTCATGATGTTAATCACCAACGATTTTTTTTTGCTTCTTTTTGTGGGAAAAAGTAACGTCCCTGTTCCCCTACATCTACTTGAAGAAAGTATACTTGGTGGGTTAATGCTACGGTTGATATATAATAAAATATTTGATATGATATTTAAATTTTAAAAATATTTAGAGTGAATAACATAATTAATTCCTAAATTTTGGACTAAATTTTAAAAAGTTTTAATCAAATCATTAATTATCCAAAGATATATAAGTATAATCCTTCCCCTATTAGATTGTCTAAATTAATAAAAAATCTTATATGACATAACAGGTGACCTTTAAAATTTTAAATAGATGAAAATTTAAAGTTAACTTAAATATATGTAACTAAAAAGTATGAAATTAAAAACAAAAAAAAAACCCTAAATCAATACTTTGTTATAATTTGATTTTTTTTTTTTTTTTACTACTCTCTTCTCCCTTCTTTCTTCTTGGTCCCTTTGTTCTCCAACAGCCAAAGATGGAACCATTTAGAAAGGTAGCATATGGCCCTCCTACTACCTGCATCAAAAGTTGAAGTTTAACAACAGCTCTACCTTCATCGAATGAAATGCAATGGATTAGATTCAATACTGTTAAGGCTAATCCAACCCTTCTCTATTTGAGATTTTAGTGACCTCTCTTTCTATTTTCTCATTTGTTTCTTCTAAAATTAAGAATAAGTAAACATGAGGAAATTGAAAGAAAAGAAATTGATGAAATCATTTTCATTTGTTTTAGATTGGGTTGATGGTTTAATAGCATTGATTGAAATTCAAGATAGCAAAGGTAGCTTTTTGGTTCCTATTTTGTAGTGTCTTGTGTTAGAATTTTATGGGCTCGTATTATTATCCATAAAAATGAAATTTCTTGCTGTATATGATTCAAGAAATTTAGGTAATTTATCTTTCTTTTTGTATTAAAAAAATTGAATCTTGTGAAAAATTTAGAGTTATCTTGATTTATAATTCTTTTTATTAGTAAATGTATATATTTGCGATGGATTGATACAAATTTATGCTAAATTCTTTTGTGAACTAATATATATATTGAGTTAATTTATATGTACTCAATTGATTAGTGAGAAGCAAATCTTTATTTAGTTAGTTTAATATTCTATTTTTTATTGTATTATGTTTTGAATTAAGATTTTTTTAATTTCATATTTTTTAATTATAGAACTTTAAAATTTCATATATTGAAATTTTTAAAGATTATATATCATATCAAGTGAGATTTTTTATTAATTTAATCTGTTCAGTAGATAAAAAGATTATATTGATACAAATTTAAATAATTAAAAATTTAATTAGAATATTTTAAAATTTAAAAATCAAAATAAAATTTGGTCCAAAATTTAAAAACCACATATATTATTTACTTAAATTTTTAATATAATATTTGTATTATAAATTTATTAATTACTATGATATCTTTAATTTGATTATCTCTAAATAATAATATTAACAAACAGTTTAATTTTTTTAATTATCAAATTAATTAATATATTTATAAATTAAATATTATATTAAAAAATTTAAAATTTTATATAATATATTTAATATTTTAATGTAATTCTTGGTAACATTTTACTCGATTTATTGGAGGATGACAGCGACAGCTAAAGTTAGCCCCATCTTTTTCCCCTCATTGCCCATGCGTAGCACTCCACACCCTAAGTTGCCATTTGTAATTCACTCTGTGGCCAAAATAACCCACATCCCAGCCCAGATCCCTGTAATATGTTTATGCTATGGTTATACAAGAAAAGAGGAAATTAAACCCAAAAAGCCCGATGTCCCCCGCCTCCTAGCCTAGTGGCCCAGGAGAGCCTACAGGGGCATGAATTCTCGGTTATGAGCCTCTTCCACCCTCTGTACTAAAAATAAAAAAATCCCAAGAGCACGATAATCTTGATCCTTGAACCGCAATTATCATTACCGTACAGTACTTCAATCTCCCGGATTCGTTACCAAAAAAGAAAATAAATTTCCAGAGTAAATTTAGGTGACAACCGTTCAAATCAGGCAAAATCCACTATTTTGCCTATGTGTTACACGTAGCCCACACAGCCTCCATTTGTCCAATCTCATTGCCAATGATCCACATTCAGATGGTGGTACAAAATAATCTAGTAATCAAATTTCAAATAGATCCTTTTGGTCTGAAGTGAAGGAACTAGTTCAGGAAGCTAAAACAATTACAAAAATTCCAACATTCCAAATTATTGTGGCTCAGGGTCTTACTGGTTCAGTCCCTTGGTCTGCATTGTAATTCGCACCAATGTGGTTGGAGTTAATTGGATTCTCCCACAAGAAAACTGCATTCCTGATAGCGATGTTTGTCATTGCTACTTCTGTGGGTGGCCTATTTGGAGGTAGGATGGGGGATTTCCTTTCCGCACGTCTGCCAAATTCCGGAAGGATCATTCCAGCCCAGATAAGCTCAGCATCAGCCACCCCTCTAGCAGCAATATCTTTCTTGTTTTACCTGATGATCTGTCCACAGGTGTAATGCATGGATTGGTCTTAATCATTGTAGGGTTCTGCATTTCCTGGAATGCTCCGGCTACAAACAAGTTTCTCAAACTCCCCCCCCCCCCCACACCCTTCATTTTTTTTAAAATTTATTTGTTAGATGATATTACATTGTACTTACTAAAAAAGCTGCATTTATCAAACCAGTTTAAGTCATAAGTTGTAACATATTTAGCATTTCGATAGACCTAAATCAGAACAGACAAGTTCATCGTACAGGCTGGAGTCTTACTGAAGTAAGAAAATCAGGAAAGGAGAACCAAATAATTGTGTAAGATATGTGGGTCTAAGTCATTTATACGAGTCCTCTATCAATCTCAATTTTGGAGGTGGACAAAAGTAACTGTATTTCAAAATGCCCCATCAAATATTGAATCATGGAGTGAAGAGTCTAGATCATAACATTGAAAGTTCACATATATAAAACACATGAAGAGCCAAAAAAAATTAAGCTGAGGCTTTCTGTTGTTTCATCTATTTTGTCCTCTAGATCATTGGCAGAAGCACTTTACATAGCAATAGGAATTGCAATGGCTTTCTGTTGTTTCATCTATTCTTTAATTCACCTACCCAAGGGATAGAGAGCGAGCTCAAATAACAAAAGCACTTACAGAATCAGATATGCAGGAATACTATGCCTGAACGCGGAGATCATTCTCAAACTCAATCATTTGAATTAGAAAAACCATATGTTATAGACAGAAGCGTTATTGAAGTGGATTACGAAGGTGAGGTTGACCTTGATCCCGATGAAAATAATGAGAAGACTGTCCTTTACCGCCAAATGTAACTAACAGTTACAAATTCAAAGGCACACACATTGAAGAGCTACATTTATGCTTGATGTGGCAACATCTGAACAGTCAAATTTGATCACATTCGGATGAGCATAAATGAAACAATGCTATTACCTTTTTGCTATCCATTTGTTTTGCATGTTTGTGAATGATACACGTCCCTAACAAATTAAAAATCATCTATATAAACCAAAGAACTGAAACATGAGACACAAACTTAGAAAAGACACTCTATAGCTTTACAAATTTGGCTTTGTAAAATTACTGAAACTACAATATAATATGCAACTGTAATTGGGAAGATGCAAGGTTAGCTGGGTTTTCTAGATGAGATCATCACAAAAAGTCTATTTCTTATACATGTAAAACCAACTAGCCCACAAGTTCGGCAGAGATCTTCGAGTTCACGTTCAGAAAGGAAGATATGGCTGCCTGCGATTCCCGTTATAGTCTACACAGAAAAATAATCCACAATCAGCAATCAAAAGAATAACCAACTTTCCTGATGCAAGAAAGGTTTAGATAAAGCTTCTTCAGTTAATTCAATAACACTGGGCAAATAATGAAAAACATGACAAATTCAATTCTCATTATTCAAAAAACAAAATCAAGTGCCAAATTCGGCTTTGGAATAGTGCATAATGAACTCCAGTCTAAACTTGTGAAGTGGTCAATGCATTTAGCAAAGCTGAAATAATTAATACACCTGGCGGAAAGTCCTCAAAAATGGCACAAACGCAAAAGGCCCATCAAGTATGCAAGTGGTAGCAACAAAAACACCTCCAGGTCGAAGAACTCGACTTATTTCAGCCACCTAGGTAAACCATTTCAAAATCATTTAAAACATAGGCTATAAAAGGTAAAAGCTCAGGAAACAAAGAGCATGATCTTATGCCACAAAGTAAGCATTAGATGCAGTATGCAGACAAAAACTGCGTCTCAGATTCTTGTGCAAATCCATACATTTTGGAAAACTGATTCTATAATATACCTTACTAACCCCAAGTTCAACACACATTTTATTTTTCTTCAGAAGCTCTATTTGCCGGAAACAATTTTGCTCTTTTCAAATTTGTTCAATTACCTGCATTCTTATTGGAATAAATATTTAGTGCGGAGGACATTACCAGCTTAGGTGAATTAATATCCTTACTAGAGATTTCTCCAAAATACCGAAAATATTTATTTCGACATAGATTAATGTCAACACTTCCAGCTTCCTGGTGAACTCTATTTTCTACTCCACAAAGTGTACTGTTGGCATAAAACACTCATTTCAACAAATATAAAAGAGTCTAAGTGATGAAAGTTTTTCAGCCTTTCTGCCACCATTTTGGGAAATGAGCCTTAAGATTTCACCTTTGAGTGCCAACCTATAACGTAAGCCCTTGTATGCCAGTAATATTAGGGACAATAAGCAACTATAATGATTGATCACCACATTTAAAAGAAATGCTTACAGCTGTTGATGGTGAAGGCCAACAGTGCAAAGCAGCACCAGCATGCACAGCATCAACTGAACTTGACTTGAAAGGAAGTCTAGAGATATCAGCTCTGACCAAGGTCACTTTCCTTTGAAATAAATAAATAAGTCAGAGGTAACATCTCAAATTTAAAATTAAAAATATTTAAAGTTAAATGAGCTTAATCTAAAGGTGAACTTTTATACTCTTTGGGGAAGTTTTCCTCCTTCTCGATGAATTCATAGCATTGTTGCAGCATGTTTTCTGAGAAGTCCAGAGCAACAACCTGTGAAAATAATCCACTCTTGGCAAAAAGTCTGGAGAACAACCCACTACCACAACTAGCATCAACAATGTTTCCACCTAGCACTGGATTTAGGTAATTCTTAGCCATATCAAACTGCAATGTAAATCATTAGTTACTTAGTGACTCCAGCACTAGTGAAAGTATGAAACAACAATGACATGAATTGAGAAAACTATTCCATGCATATCATGCCAAATCAATTGTGCAAATTGTAGGATGATTACACATTGATATTTTATATTTGTTAGCATTTCAAATATTGTTACTTTCTAAGAGTTTTCGTTTAATATACATGACAGATGAACAGATATCACTTCCAAAGGACACCCACACATGATTAAGATAAACACTGCAAGTTTCAACCTTTTAGGATCTCAGGTTGATGCTTCACATAAAACATAAAACTAACTTATGATATAATAAGCTAATTAAACACTTCATAGTCCCTTCCTAATGAACAAGATTATAGAAGTTGTCATCTCATCTTACCTCTCTCTCTGGACCTGGAAAGCCACCAAATATAAAACTTTGACGCCAACCCCTCTCATAGAGAAACGATACCACATTAGTCCTGGTTAAGAAATGACCAGCAGGCTGCAAGTAAGATAAAAGAAAAACAATCCCAGGACATAGCATCAAGCACCTATACTAATTAAATGAGGGCATAAGTAGTGAGGGCAACATGGTAAATGGCCAATGGTGTACTGGTTAAACAACAGATCCATGACCTTTTTATGATTGCAAAACAACCCTTTCATTGACAGAAGATGTGGTTGGCAGAGTCAGTACGGCCTATGTTTTACAATTTCTATAATTAGAGAAGGAAATAGAAAATAAAGGAGACAAAGGAGAGAAATCATGTGCCACAACAAAGACTCACTCGACTAATTTTCTATCTCCTATGACCTTTTGTGAAACTAGTAAAACTCTTATTTTCAATATCCTATGACCTGCAGATATTTCCATTTAATTTCAACTCTCAAATGCAAATGTTTACAACACTATCCAAACTATAAAAAAAAAAGAAAAAGGAATAACAGGGACAGACCTGAACAGTTCAGTACTCAGCGGCATAGATTCATCATGCTGCTTGGACCCACTTGAGGCAACGAGGTCAAGATGCGTTTTGTTACCAAAATAAGTCTTGTTACAAGTGTTACACTGCAAATTAGACCCAGCTGTTGATCCTCTGTTCCATTCCAAAATTCAAATCAATTCAAACACAAGTTGAAATTGAAAAACGTATCATTTGAAAAAACAACAATATGAACTCACACGTATAAAGGGGAGTCATCGATCCTGGTTAATGGTTCATAACAAATGGGACAAGCTAAACCGTTGCCACCGCCACTGTCCTCTTTCTCCACCTCAACAGATTCCTAAAACATACAAAACGTTTACGAAGTTAAAAATTCTAAGAAAGAACAATAAAACAAATAACTTCGAAATCAAATTACACCATTTAAAATTGAAGAAAAAAAAGTCAGAACCATTAACCCAATTATCTGGGTTTTCTTGTTGCATACCATAGGCTTGGTTTCAAAAAAGGCAGTAGAAGAAACGCGAACTTTAGCGGTTAAACTTCTTCTGAAGACGGGAATAGTGAAGGGTCTGAACAAGAAATGCGCCGAGCTTCTATTGAAGAGTCTGAACAAGCAAAACGCGGGTCTGAAATTACCAGTAATAACTGCCGTCACGATTTTTTTTTTTCTTTGATCGTTTCACTATCTTCGTAGTAATTGAAGAGGCCGTTTCTCTTTCCTGAGAAGAAAGCGGGTCGCTTACGAAGATATAAGAAGAGACTGTCAAGGAGACGTAGGTTTGACGATTACTGAAGTTTATCGTTACGTTCGGATAAATATTAAAAAAAAGTTTTTTTTTAAAATAAAAAGATATATGTAATTTTTATTTGAATAATTAAAAAAATAAAAAAATTATCAACCATGAAAAATATAATTTATTATTATTTATAATTTTATAATATTTTTAAATCATGATATGTTTATTTACGTTCACTCATTCATTAAAATTATTACAAAATTACAAAAAAATTTTATATTGAAAAAAAAAAGAGTAAAACTTACTTGAAAGAAAGATAATTTTGAAAGAATTGTAAGATAATTATAATTTTTTTATATTTTTTATTAAATTTTTAGTATTAATAAAAATAAGATATAATAATTTTTTATAAAAATTTCTTTTTAACTTTCTTTTCCTTAATATTTTTATTCAAATTCAGATATTAAAAAACTTAATACAAAATAAAATTAAAAGTTATTTGATTTTTATTTTTTTAAATTAAAAATTTATCATAACAAAAAAAATTACTTCCTTTACTTTCTTTTACTTTCCTTTTCGGCTGTCTCTTGTCTTTTCTGAACTTCTAGCAATAGGACATGCGAAGGGCAGTACATAGAACCGCTTCTCAATGGGCTAAAAGCATCGCCGACTTTGAAAATAAAACCAACATTAATTCATTTCTAATTTGCAGTTCAAAAACCATTTACAATGAAAGATCCTTTGATTTTTTTTTTAAATTTTAACCATTAAAAAAAATTAATTAAAAATTTGAGATACGTGACGGTCTTTTTAACACTGCTTATAAAGTAAAAAAAATTTAAAAGATCAATAAATAAAAAAAGGAGCTCTTTCTTTATTTTTGATTTTTGATATAACGACATTAAGATATTTTATATTTCTCTTAGAATCTTTTTACTCAATTTCTTTTTTATTTTAACCAACTTAACTAATTATTGTTCGTTTTCTTATAAACTATCTTTAGCTTTCAAAAAATTATAAATTGATTTTTTGCTTTTCCATTTAAGAAATGGAAAATAAAAACAAAAAACATCATCATCAAAGTGGTTCTTAATAAATTGGATTTTAACTTTAAATATATAATAATAGGATAAATCTGCAAAAGCCCGTCTAGCTCAGTCGGTAGAGCGCAAGGCTCTTAACCTTGTGGTCGTGGGTTCGAGCCCCACGGTGGGCGTTTTTAATTTTACTGTATGCTTTGAAACTCCAGCTCCGGCCACTGCACGAATCACGGCGTCACCTTTCGTTTCTTTTCAGACTTGTCCAGGCCCATTCTCTATATTACATTTTATGGATGTTTCGGCTCAAATTCAATCTATCACACTTAGATTTAACTGTGGCACAAAATTCCCCTCCCCGAATACATGACTAATTGACACTGCAATTGCCTTCTCGTTTAACTCACTAATGTCACCAATTAGGCAACTAAGAGGGTGAAGTGCAATATCAATAGAATTAATCAAGTCAATAATAAATTTTGGCATCTAACTCACAAATCATCTTCTTAAAACCCTGCTTTCAAGCGAGAAGCAAACCATATCCCATTGTCATAATCGATAAGAGTTTTTAAGTTCCACCAAACATCAAAAGAAATTAAAAATGTGATAAGTTTTATATATTAGATATATTTATAAAAATTAATTAATTAATTAATTACTAAATGTACATACATTAAATCTTTTAACAACACTTATGAAATTCTAAAATTCTATCATTGTGTATAAAATAATAATCTTAACCTTATTCTCTCTACATCAACTAATTATTGAAGGAACATAACATTATATTGAGGGCTTTTGAATGTTGATTTAAGCTCGCCCAATGTTAGTAAAATGAATATGAATTCTTGCTTACTTACAATGCAATTGATAAATCATCAAAAATTTTAAATTATATATTTTTAATGTGTTTGATATATTATTTAAAATTTACCTAATTGAAGATTTTTAATGAAAAAATATTGAAAATGCTAATGTGACTTTTATTTTAACTATTTAATGTATTAAGTTAATTTTATTTAAGGAAAAAATGTTATCTAATTACATTAATTTCATATTCTTTCATTTTAACATTAATAATTTATTCTTTCCTCTTTAACTTTTAACAAGTAAAAATAATTATAAAATCATATATCATTTTTTTTATAAAAGATTAATAAAAATTTTACTTAACATTTAATTTCAGTAGCATAAGAACAACTTTTTATATCATAAATTCAGTACTTAAAATTTTTAAAATTAAAATTTTAATACATATCTTTTATTGATAAATTTATTCATTTATCAGACAGAATCTTGAGAGACAGCAAAAATAAAAACCCGCTCACTGCAGCTCTGTATTTTCATTTGGACCTTCAACAAAATTCTTCTACTTATAACACTTTTCATTGCACTTTTTTTTAAAATTTTTTTTTTAATAATGGAAAATTTTCTTTCTTTCGAAAGAAACAATTGAAACAAACTATGAATTGGTAACATAATATTCTCCTAAATGGCTTTGTATATAAAAGTTAAAGATAATCAGATCCAAACATTTTATTTAATAATTCATAATTAACACGATATTCTTCTGGAAGGTTTTTTTTTATATATAACAGTTAAACATTGTCTCACCTGAATATTTGATTTAATAATAAATATATATTTTATGAAAATTTAAATTGTTTTAAAAAAGAAATTAAAAATTCAACTCAAAATCTTTCTTGAATTAATTGTTGTTCCTCTTAATTTCAAAATCTATTTATTTATTTTATATTTAAAATTTTAGTTAATATGAATATTATTTTAATGGTACATATACCATTACTTTCCTGAACATGAGATTCGCAGTTACCTCCGACACCAGTTTTGGTTGCCGAGCTTTTCACCTTCGCTCCGGGCGAGCTATAGTTCAGTTTTTGAAACTACTTACGCTTTAATTTCGATAAAAACAGGTAAGCCCAAATGCCTCCTATCCCATGCATTATTTATTTATCTGCGATATTTTGATGTTTGATAATTATTTTAAAATTAAATCGAATTAAATTTTATAAAAAAAATAAAATTTTTTAACGTTTATTTTTTTATTCATAAAATTTAAACTTAAAATTTTTACTTAAAAAAATTAAAATTGTTATCACTCGAAGTAATAAATATTTATTATTCCGTGCATTATTTTTGTTACTTACTGATTTCTTGCTTGCCTTTCACTGTTCCACATATGGCCAGGTAACCGGAATGTATATGTAATTCAGCAACATGCATGTGCTAGGGAACCTTTTGTTCAGTGTATGCTTTTGCCAACACAATTTGCTTTCAATAAAGCTAAAAGAATGGACTTATAAGTGTAGAAAAAGAACATTATATTCGAGCGTCTTTGTTGATATCCATCTGTTTCAAATTGTATGTCCACTTTTTTACATTTTTTAGTCAAGTAAAATATTTATTTTGATCACTTTTTTATTTTATTATAATTTTATGAGTAATTAAAATATAAAAAAAATAAGTTATAAAAATTTCCAAAAAAAATACAAAATGAACATTCAATTTGAAAGATAATAAGCAGTTCTTTAAGAATGTCAAAATTTGTACCAAATTGTTTGAAATCACACTTATTTGGCTAATGATCACTAAATTTAACTATAATATATATATATATATAAAGAGTTTTATCTTGGAATAACAAAAAAACCACTCAATGTAATTATGCAAAAAGCACATTTGCATGGGACACGTGTCTTAAGTAGGGATGATAACGGGTCGGGTTTGGGTAAGTTTTTGCTCTCTCCAATTTGACTCGATTTTAAAATCATAAAATTTGTATTTGTACCCGATTCAAAATTTTTTAAAATTTTTTTACTCGAATATGACATTATATAAATCGTATCCAATCTAATCCGATCAAAATTAATAAAATATTATTTTTTAAATATAAATATATAAAAATATATATAAATAAAAATTTTTAAAAATAATTTTTTATATAATATTAGGTCGGGTTGAATTTGTCTAAAATTCGAACCCAATTTTCACTTATTAATAACCGATCCGATCCGAAATTCGATTTTCAAAAAAAAAAAAACTAATCCTATAAGGTCGGATCGGGTTGAAACCCGTCGGTTTCGGGTTGGGCTGCCAACCCTAGTCCTAAGACACGGGCGCAAAGAGCTCACTTGCTCCAACCCAAAAGACTATGGCTTCAGTAAAAAATTATCAACATTAAGGATGAGATAATAATAATAATAATAATAATAATAAGAAAAATAAGAAAAATATTCACAATAAAAATTTAACTAAGCATTTTAATTGTCATCAATAAAAAATAATTTTATTTATGATCTAATTAGAAAGTTAGGATAATTTTAAAATATATTTAAAATTTTTAAGATTTTATAAAAAAGTCAGGATAATTCTAAAATTAGTTTAATAAAATTGTGAGATTTTGCTAAAGATTAGAATAATCCTAAAATTAGTTTAAATAAATAAAATATTTTATGACAAAATTTTGAGAATTTTATAAATGGTTAATTTTTTTGAAATTTTTTTAATAAATATTTTTTATAAATTTCATCAAAGTATTGAAGAATTTATAGAATACAAATATAATAATAATAATAATACTAATTTCACAAAAAAAATATTCTTTTATAAATAAATTTTAGGAAATTAAATTTAAATATAATGAAAATAATATCTTCAAAATTAAATGATTACACATGTTTAATTGGAATTGTTCTTTGGACGAATAATGTAAGGATATTAATACTTTTTTCACTCATAATCATACTTTTAGACCCAACCATAATTTTGCAAACCTAAACGTCTTTTAATAAATTTTAATTAATTTTAAGATTTTTATAAAAAAGATTATATTTTTGGGTGGTCAATTACACCCTACAAAAAAAAAAGATTAGTGGTGACTCTGAAAATTTTTACTAAGTCTAACGATCGAGTCCCATTGGATGAAAAATCATTATGACACTCTTTTTTTCAAGTCCTGGTAGATCATATTATTGTTGTTAATTTTATTTAGTATCTATTGTATCAATTGATGTATTTCAATTATATTAGCAATTAGAAATGGCAACAGAATAGATTTTCATAATTTTTTAAGATATTCATATCCGAATCTGTTTAATATTTATAATATTCAAATTTGTTTAGATAAATATTATCTATTTAAATATTTGAATTCGTTAAAATATCAATTTATTTAAATTTTTTGTCAAAATATAAAATAAACAAAAATTTAATTTAAATATCAAATTCACTCTTAATTAATAATAAATAAAACTTATTTTTTAAAATTTGTAACTTTCTATAAATATAAAATTTTATATAGTTTACATATATAAACAAGTAACGATATGAATATCAATTACTATTCACTAAAATTTAAACAGATTCGAATACTAGATATCCAAGGAATATTATTTGTATTCGTTTTGAATCCATCACGAATAGTAAATCTTTTATTCAAATCCATTGATTATCCATTTATAATTATCTGAATTCGACATAAAAGGATTGAATAATAACAAATATACATTTATTTATTATCTATTAACATCCCTATTAGCGATGGTTTTTTACATTGAATTTGGTATCAAATAATATAGATTGTTTTTGTTGGTTTCTGTTGAATTTTATAAATTTTGGTGGAGTAGTTTATTTTAGCTAGTAAGTAAATATAAAACTATTTTATAATTTTTAATTTATTTTTTATTGTTTGATTATCTTTAACCTAATAACAATAAAAGTAAAGAGCCAAATAACCCTTGAAAATTGGATTTCTCTATTTTTTACTTCAACTTATTTTTTTTTTTTACACTTTATCTTTCTAAATTAAAGTTTATAAGTATTTCAATCTTTTTTAAAAAAGTAGTAGCACTTCTCTAAAGTTTAAGAATTTTAAAACTAAAATTATTTTTTCATTTATTTATTTTTATCTTAACATATTTTTATATGAAAAAGAATAATGCTTATTCATATATAATATGATTACATTAAGTATTTAAAAATATCATAATAAATTGATGATATTATTTGCTAATTTTTAAATTTATTTATTTAATTTTTGAATATATTGTATATTTATTTTGTATATTATTAAGTATTATTATCTACAAATCTATGTATATTTATAAATATATTTGTGTTAAATAAAAAATTTTGAAATAATATGTCAAAACAACTAATAGTAACATATACCTTTTTAAAAAAAAATCAAAATATTATATGGTATGATATTAACAATCTTAAATCATACTCCATATTTATGCATTTGATTCATGTTGAGACTAGATTTGCTCAAAGACTAAGCTTATCAATCAGATTTTTTTAAGTTCAACCTGACTCGATTGGTCATTTACATAATAATTTGTAAAAGATTATGAAAAATTATCTGATATAGCATAAAAAAATTTTGAATTTCATAAGTAGATTTAAAAATTTTCATATTTTTTTATATATTTTAAAATAAAGTGTTGATGAGCATTTTTAGAACACTCTTTAAGGTTTTTTTAAAATACTCTTTGTGGTTTTTTTATACACTACTTATTATAGGTAGTAATAATTTTGCATTAAATGAATAATTGATAATTTTATGTATAATTTTTAATACATTGGATGAAAATATTACTTTATACAATAATCTTAATTCTTAAAGAATGCTTTTAGAGCATTTGTCAATAAAATGTTTTAAAAAATAAAAAATTAATATAATTAAAAATAAACATACATAATTTTTAAATTAATTTGTAAATTTTAAAATTTTCATTAATATATAAATGAAGTCAAAGATTATCGGATTTGTACATTGGGTATTATCATTTCACATCATGGTAGCTAGTTATATTGACAATAATTTGGATTCAAACTAAGGATATCCCTTGTTTAAAAAGAAAAAAAAATTGACCATTAAAATTTGACGCAAACCATGCTTGAATCTAGGCTAGGCAAATGCTTTGTAGGGGAATTGTTTTTTTTTTTTTTTTGCCTCAAGAAAATTATTTTTCATTAAAACTTTCATCAAAGTACAACACCACAAGTCTGTTAGACAATCCAAAACCTTTACACCTGAACTCAATCTAACAAAGATAGAAACTACACACTCCTAAAATGGTGCTGTAAGATCATCCTTGCTTTAGGATAAGCACCAGAAAAGATGGTGGCTGCCTTAGCCATCCCCTCATTTTGCTTAGTTGCTATCCATTTAACTACCTCATTAGCTTTTCTTCGAATCGACCTAAATTTTTTCCTCAATAACACCTAACATTTTTACAAAGTCATACAATACAGGCATTAACTTCCACCCAGGGTTACTATAATAGCTGAACAAATTTTTAGAATCAGTTTCAATCACAATTCTGTTATACTTCTTCATTGCTAACTTCACTCCTTCCCTACATGCCAAAGTCTGCACTGTAACAATTACAGAATCTGTTAGGAATAATGACTCAAATCTCATAAGAGATCTGTTTGAGATTTGTTAAAGATTTATTTAGAATTTGTTAGATATTGCTTGACGGGTAAGTTTGACTTGTAGAAGAAAATTTCTAAAAGAAAAAAGATTCTTAATAGGTAAGTTTGTATGATTATAAATAAGTGAAGTCTTTATAGGGTTAGGTATAAGAAAAAGATGTAAGAGAGTTATAGGATTTTATAAGATAGACACCCTACAGGAGTATTATAGGTTTGTATGTTTGTTTGTGAGTGGATTACAGAATACTGAGAAGGTCCACATAATTATGATGTATAGATGAATATGGGTATGTATTTGATTGTGTTGAAAGGGTGTACATGGGTATGTGTTTGTTTGAATTGAGAATACTCTATAAGACTAAAAAAAATTGAGAGGGTTTATGCGTATTGATTGTTGAGATATTGATTATTTGATTTGTATATTTATAATTCTCTACAACTAGTGAATCTTTTTTCTCATCCGTGGACGTAGGTTGATTGGATCGAACTACGTTAGATTATTATCTATTGTGTGTTTGATTGATTGTTTGATTATGCTTTTGTTAACTTGATTAAATTGAGGCTTTTTAGCCTAACAAGTGGTATCAAAGCTGTGGTGATCTGAAGGTTCAAGACATGAAAATAGGTAAGCATAGAGGAGCTCGATTCAAGAAAAAAATTCGAGTTTAAGTTTTGAGAATTGAAGATCATTTGTATGAAGTGTAAATGCACATAAAAAAATGATTGTGAGACTTCTATTGTAGGTGGTGCCAAACATATCTAACATGAAAATAAATTATTGATTAAATTTGAGTCAAGGTAGAGATTGTTAGAAATAATGACTTAAATTTCATAAGAGATCTGTTTAAGATTTGTTAGAGATTTGTTTGAAATTTGTTAGATATTACTTGATGGGCAAGTTTGACTTACAGAAGAAGAATTCTAAAAGAAAAAAAATTCTTAATAGGTAAGTTTGTATAGTTATAAATATATGAAGTCTCTACAGAATTAGGTATGAAAAAAATATGTAAGAGAGTTATAGGATTTTATGGGATAGACACCCCATAAGAGTATTGAGAATTTATGTCTTATAGGTATGTATGTTTGTTTGTGAATAGACTAAAAAAAATTGAAAAGGTCCACATAGATATGATGTATGGGTGCATATATGTATGTGTTTGGTTGTGTTAAAAAAGTGTACATGGGTATGTGTTTGTTTGGATTGAAAATACTTCATAAGACTAGAAGAAATTGAAAGGGTCATGGGTATTGATTGTTAAGTGATTGATGATTTGATTTATATGTTTGTAATTTTCTACAACTAGTAAATCTTGTTTCGCATCTGTGGACGTTGGTCGATTGGATCGAACCACGTTAAATTATTATTTCTTGTATGTTTGATTGATTGTTTGATTATACTTTCACTGACTTAATTGGATTGGGACTTTTTAGCCTAACAAAATCAGCCTTCACCATTTTCCTAACACCATCCACCAGTTCATCATAGCAGTTCCTAACCACCACTCCAATACCGAACTTATTTATTTACTGACAATATGCACCATCACAGTTAAACTTCAATTCTCCTTCTTCTGGTTTACACACCATCTATCAACAAAAAATGAACATGAAGGTTGTTTCAAACCAAGTAGCACCATTTTCTTTCTTAATACCCTATAGCCATTTTTTTCAAAATACATCCCATCTTCTTTATAGGGCCACACCATTCTATCTGGTTCATTTGGCAATTCAAAGGTATTTTTAATATAGCTCATTTTCTTCATTTGTTAACCAGTGATTAATTGTAAATAAATTATTTGTTGGCTTATAAATTAGACTCTAATTCACATTCCACCGTTTTTAATTTAATACTTTCACGTCAATTCAAAATCACCATTTTTTTTTAAAAGATAGGGGGAACATGGCATGACAAAATGAATCATTGTATTCATCCCCCCACCCTTAATTCTTTTACCAAACAAAAATAATCATTGTATTTTGTAGAATTCATATGAGCCGAAAATTCATAGGCAAAAATTTCTTTATACCTAGTACTATTCTTAAAGTTTCATTGAACCAAATAAAAATGGGCCAAGTTTTTATTATAGTGGCTTTAACTCATCTTCCCTTGCCAGCCTGAAACTATATTCTACAATGGACTTTAAGCCTGGCTCAATTGTTTGGGTGGTTGGCATTGTACTATTTGAAATCATTCATGATATTAATCACCCACGATTTTCTTTTTTTCTTTTTGTAGGGAACGGTAACGTCTCTATTCCCCTACATTAGAGTGAAGCTACACGAGGAAAGTAAATTTAGTGGGTTAATGTTATGGTTAAAATATAATAAAATATTTAATATGACATTTAAAATTTAAAATTTTTTAGAGCAAATAGCGTATGTAACTCTTAAATTTTGGACCAACTTTTATTTTAATTTTTTAATTTTAAAAAGTTATAATCAAGTCATCAATTATCAAAATGTATATCAATATAATCTTTTTATTTACTGGATAATATAAATTAACAAAACAATCTTATGTAACATAACAAGTAACCTTTAAAATTTTAAATATATGAAAATTTAAAGTTAACTTAAATATGTGTAATTAAAAAATATGAAATTAAAAACAAAAAAAAAGCTAAATCAATACTTTGTTATTATTTTGTTTTTGTTTTTGTTTATTACTTTCTTTTTCCTTCCTTCTTCTTGCTCCTTTTTTTCCTCTAATGGCCAAGAGATAGAACCATTTGAAAGGGTAGCATATGGCCCTTCCACTACCTTTATCGAAAGTTGAAGTTCAACAATAGCTTTACCTTTATCGAATGAAATGCAGGGGATCAAATTGAATATTGTTAAGGCTAATCCAATCCTTCTCTAATCGAGATTTTAGCAACCTTGCTTTCTATCTTTTTCTCTGTTCCTTCTAAAATTAAGAAGAAGAAAACAAGAAGAAATTGAGAGAAAAGAAATTGATGAAATCATTTTCATTTGTTTTAGATTGGTTGATGGTTTAATGGCATTGGTTGATATTCAAGATGGTAAAAATAGTTTTTTGGTTCCTATTTTGTGGTGTCTTGTGTTAGAATTTTATAGGCTCTTATTATTATCGATAAAAATGAAGTTTCTTGTTATTTATAATTATAGGAAACTTAGATAATTTATCTTTGTTTTTGCATTAAAAAAATTGAATCCTATCAAGAATTTGGAGTTATCTTAATTTATAATATTTTTATCAGTAAATGTATACATTAGCAATAGATTGATACGAATTTGTGTTAAATTCTTTTACGAACTAATATATGTGTTGAGTTAATTTACATGTACTCAACAGATTAGTGAGAAACAAATCCTTATTGAGTCAGTTTAATATTTTATTTTTTATTGTGTTATGTTTTGATTTAATTTTTTTTTGTTTTTAATTCCATGTTTTTTAATTACAAAACTTTAAATTTTCATATATTGAAAATTTTAAAGATTACGTGTTGTGTCGAATGAGATTTTTTATTAATTTAGACGGTTCAGCAGACGAAAAAATTATATTAATATATATTTAAATAATTAAAGATTTGATTAGAATATTTTAAAATTTAAAAATCAAAATAAAATTCGATAAAAAATTTAGAAACCACATATGTTATTTATTTAAATTTTTAATATGATTTTTATATTATAAATTTATTAATTAATATGATATCTTTAATTTGATTAAGTCTAAACAATAATATTAACAAATAATTTAATTTTTTAAATTATCAAATTAATTAATATATTTATAATTTAAATATTATATTAAAAATTTTAAAATTTATATAATATATTTAATATTTTACTATAATTCTTGGTGACATTTTACTCTACTGATTTATTGGAGCATGACAGCGACAGCCAAACTTAACCCCATCTTTTTCCCTTCATTGCCCATGCGTAGCACTCCTCACCCTGAGTTGCCATTTGTAATTCACTCTGTGGCCAAAGTAAGCCACATCCGAGCTCAGGTCCCTGTAATCTGTCTATGCTGTGGTTATATAGAAAAGAGGCAATTAAACCCAACAGCCCCGATGTCCCCCGCCCCCTGGCCTAGTGGCCGAGGGGAGCCTACGGGGGGCATGAGGTCTAGGTTATGAGCCTCTTCCACCCCCTGTACTAAAAAAAAAAAAGTCAA
Organism: Durio zibethinus; assembly: GCF_047325235.1. NCBI lineage: Eukaryota > Viridiplantae > Streptophyta > Magnoliopsida > Malvales > Malvaceae > Durio > Durio zibethinus. The sequence continues at coordinate 33,017,496 of NC_143162.1, forward strand.
AAAGCACGATATCTTGATCCTGGAGCCTCAATTATCATTACCGTACAGTACTTCAATTTTCCCAGATTCTTTACCAAAAAAGAAAATAAATTTCCAGATTAAATTTAGCTGATCTCCAACAAAGTCCACTATTTTGCCTGTGTTACACGTAGCCCACACAGCCTCCATTTGTCCAATCTCACTGCCTATGATCCAAATTCAGATTGTGGTACAAAATAATCTAGCAATCAAATTTCAAATAGATCCTTATGGCCTGAAGTGAAGGACCTAGTTCAGGAAGCTAAAACAGTTACAAAGATTCCAACATTCCAAATTATTGTGGCTCAGGGTCTTACTGGTTAGTGATTTGCACCAATGGGGTTGGAGTTACTTGGATTCTCCCACAAGAAAACCGCATTCTTGATAGCCATGTTTGTCATTGCTACTTCTGTGGGGGGCCTATTTGGAGGTAGGATGGGGGATTTGCTTTCCGCACGTCTGCCAGATTCCGGAAGGATCATTCTGGCCCAGATAAGCTCAGCATCAGCCATCGCTCTAGCAGTAATATCTTTCTTGTTTTACCTGATGATCTGTCCACAGGTGTAATGCATGGATTGGTCTTAATCATTGTAGCTTTCCGCATTTCCTGGAATGTCCGGCTACATACAAGTTTCTCAAACTCCCCACCCCCCACCCTTCATTTTTTTTAATATTATTTGTTAGATGAAATTACATTGTACATATTAAAAAAGCTGCATTTATCAAACCAGTTTAAGTCATAAGTTGTTACATATTTAGCATTTCGATAGAGCTAAATTAGAACAGACAAGTTCATGGTACAGGCTGGAGTCTTACTGAAGTAAGAAAATCAGGAAAGGAGAACCAAATCATTGTGTATAAAATATGTGGGTCTAAGTCATTTATACGAGTCCTCTATCAATCTCAATTTTGGAGGTGGACAAAAGTAAATGTATTCCAAAATGTCCCATCAAATATTGAATCATGGAATGAAGAGTCTAGATCATAGCATTGGAAGTTCACATATATAAAAGACATGAAAAGCCAAAAAAAAATGAAGCTGAGGCTCTGTTGTTTCATCTATTTTTTTCCTCTAGATCATTGGCAAAAGCACTTTACATAGCAATAGGAATTGCAATGGCTCTCCGTTGTTTCATCTATTCTTTCCTCTACTTCACCTACCCAAGGGATAGAGAGCGAGCACAAATGACTAAAGCACTAACAGAATAAGATATGCAAGAGCCATTGTCAGATACTATGCCTGAACGTGGAGATCATTCTCAAACTCAATCATTTGAATAAAAAAAAAAACATATGTTGCAGACAAGCGTTATTGAAGTGGATTACGAAGGCGAGGTTGACCTTGATCCCTATGAAAATGATGAGAAGACTGTCCTTTACCGCCAAATGCAACTAAGAGTTACAAATTCAAAGGCACACACATTGAAGAGCTACATTTTTGTTTGAAATGGCAACATCTGAACAGTCAAATTTGATCACATTCGGATAAGCATCAATGAAACAACGCTATACCTTTTTGCTTTCCATTTGTTTTGCATGTTTGTGAACGGTACAAGTCCCTTACAAATTAAAAATCATCTATATAAACCAAAGAACTGAAACATGAGAAACATAAACTTGGAAAAGAGACACTCTATAGCTTTACAAATTTGGCTTTGTAAAATTATTGAAACTACAATATATTGTGCAACTGTAATTAGGAAGATGGCTCGTTAGCTGGGCTTTCTAGCTGATATCATCACAAAAAGTCTATTTCTTATACATGTAAAACCAACTAGCCCACAAGTTCTGCAGAGATCTTCAAGTTCACGTTCAGAAAGGAAGATATGGCTGCCTGCGATTCCCATTATATTCTACACAGAAAAATAAGCCAACATCAGCAATCAAAAGAATAACCAACTTTCCTGATGCAAGAAAGGTTTAGATAAAGCTTCTTCAGTTAATTCAATAACACTGGGCAAATAATGAAAAACATGACAAATTCAATTCTCATTATTCAAAAAACAAAATCAAGTGCCAAATTCGGCTTTGGTATAGTGCATAATGAACTCCAGTCTAAACTTGTGAAGTGGTTAATGCATTTAGCAAAGCTGAAATAATTACCATACCTGGCGGAAAGTCCTCAAAAATGGCACAAACGCAAAAGGCCCATCAAGTATGTAGGTTGTAGCAACAAAAACACCTCCAGGTCGAAGAACTCGACTTATTTCAGCCACCTAGGTAAACCATTTCAAAATCATTTAAAACATAGAATCATTTAAAACATAGGCTATAAAAGGTAAAAGCTCAAGAAACAAAGAGCATGATCTCATGCCACCAAGTAAGCATTAGATGCAGTAGGAATACCAAAACAGCGTCTCAGATTCTTGTGCAGATCCATACATTTTGGAAAGCTGATTCTATAATATATGTTATTAATGCCAAGTTTAACACATATTTTATTTTTCTTCAGAAGCTATATTTGCCGGAAACAATTTTGCTCTTTTCAAATTTGTTCAATGACCTTAATTCTTATTGGAATAAGTATTTAGTCTGGAGGACATTACCAGCTTAGGGGGATAATATCCTTACTAGAGATTTCTCCAAAATACAGAAAATATTTATTTCAACATAGATTAATGTCAACACTTCCAGTTTCCTGGTGAACTCTATTTTCTACTCCACAAAGTGTACTGTTGGCATAAAACACTCATTTCAACAAAACATACAAGAGTCTAAGTTATGAAAGTTTTCCAGCCTTGCTGCCATCATTTTAAGAAATGAGCCTTAAGATTTCACCTTTGAGTATCAACCTATATCGTAAGCCCTTCTATGCCAGTAATATTAGGGACAACAAGCAACTGTAATGATTAATCACCACATTTAAAAGAACTGCTTACAGCTGTTGATGGTGAAGGCCAACAGTGCAAAGCAGCACCAGCATGCACAGCATCAACTGAACTTGACTTAAAAGGAAGTCTAGAGATATCAGCTCTGACCAAGGTCACTTTCCTTTGAAATAAATAAATAAGTCAGAGGTAACATCTCAAATTTAAAATTAAAAATATTTAAAGTCAAATGAGCTTAATCTAAAGGTGAACTTTTATACTCTTTGGGGAAGTTTTCCTCCTTCTCGATGAATTCATAGCATTGTCGCAGCATGTTATCTGAGAAGTCCAGAGCAACAACCAGTGAAAATAATCCACTCTTGGCAAAAAGTCTGGAGAACAACCCACTACCACAACTAGCATCAACAATGTTTCCACCTAGCACTGGCTTTAGGTAATTCTTAGCCATATCAAACTGCAATGTAAATCATTAGTTACTTACTGACTCTAGCACTAATGAAAGAATGAAACAACAATGACATGAATTGAGAAAACTATTCCATGCATATCATGCCAAATCAATTGCACAAATTGTAGGATGATTACACATTGATATTTTATATTTGTTAGCATTTCAAATATTGTTATTTTCTAAGAGTTTTCGTTTAATATACATGGCAGATGAACAGATATCACTTCCAAGGGACACCCACGCATGATTAAGATAAACACTGCAAGTGTCAACCTTTTAGGATCTCAGGTTGATGCTTCACAAAACATAAAGCTAACCTATGATATAAGCTGATTAAACACTTCATAGTCCCTTCCTAATGAACAAGATTATAGAAGTTGTCATCTCATATTACCTCTTTCTCTGGACCTGGAAAGCCACCAAATAGAAAACTTTGACGCCATCCCCTCTCATAGAGAAACGATACCACAGGAGTCCTGGTTAAGAAATGACCAACAGGCTGCAAGTAAGATAAAAGCAAAACAATCCTAGGACATAGCATCAAGCACATATACTAATTAAATGAGGGCATAAGTAGTGAGAGCAACATGCGAAATGGTCAATGGTGTACTAGTTAAACAACAGATCCGTGACCTTTTTGAGATAGCAAAACAACCCTTTCATTGACAGAAGATGTGGTTGGCAGAGTCAGTACAGCCTACTTATTTACAATTTCTATAATTAGAGAAAGGAAATAGAAAATAAAGGAGACAAAGGAGAGAAATCATGTGCCACAACAAAGACTCACTCGATTAATTTTCTATCTCCTATGACCTTTTTGTGAAACTAGTAAAACTCTTATTTTCAATCTCCTATGACCTGCAGATATTTCCATTTAATTTCAACTCTCAAATGCAAATGTTTACAACACTATCCAAAACTATAAAAGTAAAAAAAGGAATAACAGGGACAGACCTGAACAGTTCAGTAGTCAGCGGCATAGATTCATCATGCTGCTTGCACCCACTTGAGGCAACGAGGTCAAGATGCGTTTCGTTACCAAAATAAGTCTTGTTGCAAGTGTTACACTGCAAATTAGACCCAGCTGTCGATCCTCTGTTCCATTCCAAAATTCAAATCAATACAAACACAAGTTGAAATTGAAAAACGTATCATTTGAAAAAACAACAATATGAACTCACACGCATAAAGGGGAGTCACCGATCCTGGTTAATGGTTCATAACAAATGGGACAAGCTAAACCGCTTTCACCGCCACTGTCCTCTTTCTCCACCTCTACAGATTCCTAAAACATACAAAACGTTTACGAAGTTAAAAATTCTAAGAAAGAACAATAAAACAAATAACTTCGAAATCAAATTATACCATTTAAAATTGAAAAAAAAAAGTCAGAACCATTAACCCAATTATCCGGGTTTTCTTGTTGCATACCATAGGCTTAGTTTCAAAAAAGGCAGTAGAAGAAACGCGAACTTTAGCGGTTAAACTTCTTCTGAAGATGGGAATAGTGAAGGGTCTGAACAAGAAATGCGCCGAATTTCTATTGAAGAGTCTGAACAAGCAAAACGCGGGTCCGAAATTACCAGTTATAACTGTCGTCATGGTTTTTTTTTTTTTTCTTTGATCGTTTCACTATCTTCGTAGTAATTGAAGAGGCCTTTTTTCTTTCCTGAGAAGAAAGCGGATAGCTTTCGAAGATAGAAGAAGAGACTGTCAAGGCGACGTGGGTTTTGCAATACCTGAAATTTCAAGAAAAAATGACAATGAATTAAAGGAGAGGAAGAGATGCGCCGGATCTTTGATGGATTTTCTTGTCAACTTTTGGGTGTCTGGACTCGGCCATGGATAACTCCAAGGGAAGTGGGCTTTCTCTGGTTTTTTATAAACTTCTAGAAATAGGACATGGAAGGGCAACATATAGAACCGCTTCACAATGGATGGACTAAAACGCATTTCCAACCTTGAAAATAAAACCAACATTAATTCATTGCGGAAGGCTCTTAACCTTGTGATCGTGCGTTCGAGCCCCACGGGCCGTCTATATTTTTACTGTATGCTATGAAACTCCATCCCCGGCCACTTCACGACTCACGGCCACACCTTTCGTTTCTTAGTTTTTCGTTTTGTTTTTTTTTACTTATCCAGGCCCATTCTTTATATTACATATTATGGAGGTCTGGGCCCAAATTCAATCCACCACACTTAGATTAACTGTGGCACAAAAATTCCCCTCCCTTAATACATGACTAATGGACACTGCAATATCACTAGAATTAATCAAGTCAATAAAAAATTTTGGCATCTAACTCACAAATCATCTTCTTAAAACCCTCCTTCCAAGCGAGAAGTAAATTAAATCCCATTGTCATAATCGATAAGAGTTTTTAAGTTCCACCAAACATCGAAAGAAATTAAAAAATTTATAAGTTTTATATATTTATAAAAATTAATTAATTAATTAATTACTAAATGTAAATACATTAAATCTTTTAACACTGCTTATGAAATTCTAAAATTCTATCATTATATATAAAAGTAATAATTTTAACCTTATTCTCTCTACATCAACTAATTATTAAAAAAACATAATATTAAATTGAGGGCTTTTGAATGTTGTCTTACGCTCGCCCAATGTTAGTAAAATGAATATGAATTCTTGTTTACTTTCGGTGTAATTAATAAATCATTGAACATTTTAAATTATATATTTTTAATGTGTTTCATATATTATTTAAATTTTACTTAATTGAAGATTTTTAATGAAAAAATGTTGAAAATGCTAAGTGACTTTTATTTTAACTATTTAATGTATTAAGTTAATTTTATTTAAGGAAAAAAATGTTACCTAATTACATTAATTTCATATTCTTTCATTTTAACATTAATAATTTATTCTTTCCTTTTTAACTTTTAATAATTAAAAATAATTATAAAATCATATATCATTTTTTTATAAAAGATTAATAAAAATTTTACTAAACAGAAAATTTTTTGAATAACAGAAAATTTTCTTTCAGAAGAAGAAACAATTGAAACAAACTATGAATTGGCAACACAATATTCTCCTAAACGGTTTTGTTTATAAACGTTAAAGATAATCAGATCCAAACATTTTATTTAATAATTCATAATTAACACAATATTCTTTTAAAAGTGTTTTTTATATATATAAAAGTTAAACATTGTCGCATTTAAATATTTGATTTAATAATGAATATATATATTTTGAAATTTTAAAATTTTTTAAAAATGAAATTGAAAATTCAACTCAAAATCTCTCTTGAATTAACTGTTGTTCCTCTTAATTTCAACATCTATTGTATATAGGCCTCTTTCATAATTTGTCGAAGAGCAATTAATACATCAGATAAATACCTGCCCATTTTGATATATCAAATCATTTCATCAAATCCCATGTGTCAGCATCATCATCATCTGAACGCTAACAAATTTGTGTTCTGAAATTCAAAATAATAAGATAAGCAACCATTTTCTTGGTTCCACATGGCAAAAGTAACTTCAAATTTCAATCTCATCTGCAACTCTGACTTAAGAAGTTCAACCTATTTTATTAAATATTAATGTGTTAAGCGTATCTATAAACAATATTGCATCATAAATATAAGATCATCATATTTGAAAAAAAAAACTTAAAAGAAATAGAAAATGAACTATGGATTTTTCTTTATCCTTAATCATAACTTATAGGCACATGTTCATTGGATTTTTTTTTTTTTTTTTATAAAGAAGATGAAAACTTAAGAGAAATGCGATGTTTACAAATGATAGGTATCAAATTTTAATATTATTGAGAATTAATTTTTTATGAAAAATGACCAAATCATTTAGATAAAATTTTAAATCCATCAATAAGAAGATTTTCAATTGTTCGATGTGTGACATGTCAAAATTTAACTTTTTGGGTTAAACATGATTGGTTGGTTGATAAAATTATTGTTTAATAAATTATGTTTGATTCTTTTTTTTTAATCATTTTTTTAGTACGGGTTTCATCTTAAAAGAAAAAAGGGAAAACATTGATCAAAGCTACTTTAATTTGTTTGAGTCATTAATTAATTCTATTAAGTTTACATAGCAAAGGAATATCCTACCTTTCCTGCCGACATCTACCAATTGGTTGAAAAAATTTTAGTTAATTGATCATTAGTTTGATGACATTGATACTTAAGTCAAACGAAAATTATTTGGTTACCTTTTCCTAAATTTAATAATGTTTCTTTCTTCTTTTCTAATACTTTTTTTTTTTTTTTTATATTTGAAAAATCAAGGTTTTGTTTAATGGGCTTTTTTACTTTTTATAATTTATCTTTTATTTTTAGTTTATTTTTATTTTCATTAAAAAATAAAAAATAAAAGAACAAATCAAATAGAGTCTAAAATTTCTTCCCCCATGACTTTTGGCTTTTCTTCTAATCTCAATTGAATGTAAAAATTAAAGAACAGAGGATTAGAATAAATTGATTGAGAATTTTTATGTAGTTAGACCAAAAACATCATCATCTGCTGTCACATTATATGTAAATGAATTATTAACTAATCATCATTAGAAGTACCCCATACTTCAATTAGGATTAGCATTGACATTAAATAATATTTAATTGGGGTAGAGAAAACGAAAAAAAAAAGCCTAGGAAATAAACACGACGCCATATATAATTTTTTAAGGAATCACCCATTTTGTTTGTCGGATAATAATGTCCCAACTTGGGTTGCAGGGCATCGCCTACTTTGTGGGACACATCATTATTTTGCTGTTTATTTATTTATTTTATATTTAAATTTTTAGTTACTAAGAATATTATTTGAATGGTATGTATACCATCACTTTCCTGAGCATGAGATTCGCAGTTGCCTCCAACTCCAGTTTTGGCTGCCTAGCTTTTCACCTTCGCTACCGGCGAGCTAAAGTTCAGTTTTTGAAACAACTTACGCTTTGATTTCAATAAAAACAGCTAAGCCGAAATGCCCTCTATCCCATGCATTATTTTTGTTACTTACTGATTTCTTGCTTGCCTTCCACTGTTCCACATATGGCCAAGTAACCGAGATGTATATATAATTCAGCAACATGCATGTGCTAAGGAACCTTTTGTTCAGTGTAAGCTTTTGCCAACATAATTTGCTTTCAATAAAGCGAAAAAATAGACTTATAAGTGTAGAAAAAGAACATTATGTTCGAGCGATTTTGTTGATATCCCTCTGTTTCAAATTGTATGTCCACCTTTTTACTTTTTTTAGTCAAGTAAAATCAATTTAATTTGATCACTTTTTTATTTTATTATAATTTTATGAGTAATTAAAATATATAAAAAATAAGTTATAAAAATTCCCCAAAAAAAATACAAAGTGAACATTTAATTTGAAAGATAAGAAGCAATTCTTTAAGAATGTCAAAAATTTGTCCCAAATTGTTTGAAATCACACTTATTTGGCTAATGATCACTAAATTTAACTATAATATATAAAAAGGTTTAACTTGGAATAACAAAAGAACTACTCAATGTGATTATGCAAAGAGCACAGCTGCATGGGACATGTGTCCTAAGACAAGGGCGCAGACAGCTCACTTGCTCCAACCCAAAAGACTATGGCTTCCTTCTGCATTTTCAATTCTAACCTACTACTCCCACTCTCTTCATTCACTCTTCAGTCAAAAGAAAAGTGACGGGGAGAAAAGAAGTGCCTGTGTGGGAAATTTGAGCCCATCCCAGCTTCGCCTCAATTAAAGAAGTTCTCACATAGTAATATAGGCTTTTAGGACCCCGAGACCACCAATCAGGTTCAATTCTGGATTAACCTTTAGGCTCTAGCCCGCCATTTCATTTTAAACATCTACTAGTAGCCTTGTTAAACCAAGGCTTTCATTTTATTGTGGATTATTTGCCAACTACAATTTGGATTCAAAGTTTTTGAATGGATAAACATCTTGATCAAATATTTGAAATTCAAAACTCAATTTAAAACAAAATCTCTGATTCTTTAATTTGGATGCTTTGAGTTTGGATTTGGAATTAAATTACAACTGATTTTGTTTCTGTATCTAATGATTAGGAGAAAGATTTTCATTCATGAGTTGAAGAAATAAAATTTTCGAAAAGCCGGTTGCAATTCTAACTGTACTTGCGATTTAAATTTTATTCAAATAATTCATTTAAAATTTAAATGAAAATTTGAAGATAAAATCTTAATTTTTTTTTTAAATTGTCAACATTAAGGATGAGAAGATATCTAGACAAGATGATTTTTTACTGATCTTGAACTTATAAGAAGATTTTTTAAAAAATTTTCACTATTTTATTTACGAGTGAGTAATGCACTTTCTAATTAATTTAAGATTAACATTTATTTAAATTATTTTTAATTATTTTATATTTATATTCATATTTAATTTAAATCAGTAAAACTTTAATCATAAATTTAATTTATATTAGTGATAGTGAATAAAATGGAGTACCAAATTTTTTGACATGATGATGGAGATCGGCAAGAGAGTTGAGTGAATTCGTTCTTCACCGCACGTGAAACAAAGGCAAAAGGTGGTCCACCAAATGATTTGGCTTCCAGTGGTGAAATGAATGGCTAAAATTCCTTGAATGCTCACATGGGGTGGAGCGGTGGAGAAGCAACCGAAAATGATGTTATATTTTCCCGACTTTGCAAAACCAATATATACCACCAAAAAGAAATACATTTAATAATATATATTTATAATAAAGAGTAAAAAAAAAAAAACTTAATAATTCGAGTTTTAAATAATTAAAAGAATCATAAAGTTTTAATTTTGGTCATTATTTTTATCTTTCTTTCTCAAATTTTGAAATATTTACTAGAATTTAACACAATCAAAAAAGAAAATGGCACCAAATTCTTGAAGCTGAAAAAAAAAAAAAATGGATAGATACTGACAGGCTTTACTTTATTAGTATTGATGATTTTTACCTGTACAATACAAAAACAATTTTTTTTTCTGAGGAGAGAGTGGATTGAGAGGACGACAAATGTGGAAGCTACAAGCCCACTAGTTGTAAAAATGATCATCACAAAGGATCAAATAATTGCAAGAGCTTTGTATGGTATGAAGCTATCCTGCTGACCTTCAACAAGTAACTCTAAATGATTAACTTTTAACACCGTTCACCCTACACATCTCTTCACATTCTTAAAATTGGTTAAACTTTTTTTTTTCTTACTACTCATTTCAATTCTTTTGTCCATATTTTTTAATGTCTCAAAAATATGCTCTTCTTTTTAACCCTTTCGATGAAAAATTTTTAACATTTAATTCTCTTACTTTTTTATATTTCAAGATTAATTTTCATGATTTTTCTTTTTTATAGAAGAGAAGCTAAAATTTAATGAGATGAAAAAAAATTGTAAGTATTAAAAATCAAATATAAATTTTACGATAATTTTAGGAGGTAAATGAATCATTTGAGTTAAGTTTTTTATTTTTTTAATTTTTGGACATTAAAATTTTTATACATCAATTTTATAAAAAATTAAAATTTTAACATAAAATGTACTAATGTTAAATTTGTTCCTTAAAGTTTATAAACGTAAAATGAAGACAAAAAAAAAAAGATAGATGAAATCTTATTTTTATTTTTTATTATTTAAAGTAAAAAATAATTTAAATATAATAATTTTATATAAAGGCGTAAAACTATGGTTTGTTATTTAAATCAATTTTTATTTTTAATTTAAAGGATCAATTTTTGCAATAACACTTTAATCCTACTGACAAAACAAATTTAAGATTTTGTCATGTTAATTAGTTGTGGGTATATTAAGTCCCGTAATTGATGCATTCATTACATTTCCAGTTATTAAATGACATAAAAGTTTGACGTTTCAAAACTAATCAACCAACTTCTCTTTAGTACAATTTTTTATTCCAATTGAAGCAAAATTTAAGTCAATTATGACAGCCAATTTGAGGTAAGAAAGTAAAATATTGCGCATGTTACTACTATTATTAACCGTTCATTAATACAATAGGTGAATTCACGAAAAGCACCAACCTAAAGAGCTTTGATGATTGAGATAGTATTTTATTTTAATTAATTTATGTAATATTTTTAAAATTTTTATATAATATAGTTGAAATTTAAAATTTAAATTCATTTAAACTTTGAATCAACCAAATTCAAATTCATTGTCTTCTCAAATTTAAAATCTTCAATTTTAAACACTAAATTTATAAATTAAAAAAGATTTCAAATTCAATAAGTTTAAATTAAAAGATAATAAATCAAATATCGGAAAAAAGGGATACTTCAAAATTGAAATGGCCAAAAAAATCCAACAAAAAATCTCAAAGGGGTATCAGATTCCGGTTAAATCAGTTAAATTGCTCCATCGAACTGACACGTAGCGGTGGAATTGAGCGCACATGCTCGGCATTTAAAAGGCCAACCAAACAAAAAAAAAAAGGAAAATCACGGACAAAAGGGCGGTACAAGATTCAAAAATCAGTACACCACCAAGTGGAAGTGGAGAGAGAAAGTCGACCCGGTGGCTGCGTTCCTCACCATTTTCATTTCTTTTTTTTAATTTATATTTGGTTTTTAAAATTTTGTTCTTTTGTTTTAAAACTCGAGTAGAGTAGCAGCCACTCTACTCTACTCTACTCTTCTTCCAACTCTTTTCACTATATATATTTTAATATATTTAAGCAATTCAAAAATTAAAACATAAAAAAGGTGAGGTTGAGATCAAAATTCAAAGCCAAAGGCAAAAACGAGAAGAAAGGAAGGTTCCAGATCAAGGGAGGGTCAAGAGTAGGACAGGTTCGTCATTTCGCTCTTTTTCTCTCAGATCCCGTTTTCTTTCATTTCATTCTCTTCACTCTTTCAAAGTTCTAAAAACAGTGCCCTTCGTTGTTGCTGTTGTTGCAGAAAAGGAGTAAAAACGGAGGAATCGAAGGTGGTTCTCCTTTTTTGGTTTATTTAATCAGAAGCATTTCTATTTTTTGGTAGTTTTGAGAGTGGAATTAGAGAAAAACCCAAACAAAAATGGAGAGGAGCACTCCAGTGAGGAAACCACACACTTCCACAGCAGATCTGCTCACTTGGTCCGAAACTCCTCAACCCGATTCCCCTGCCTCCGCCCCTCGCTCCACTCGCCCTCACCAGGTTCTTTCCCCTTTTCTTTTCTATTCTTTTTTTTTAAAAACCTTTTTTTGGTAGGTGAGTTAGTGTTTTTGATTGATTTTTTTTTCCGATTAATGGCAGCCGTCCGATGGGATCAGAAAAGTGGTGTTTGGAGGTCAAGTGACCGATGAAGAATTTGAAAGCTTAAACAAACGGTGAAATCTGCTTCCACCTTCTTCCTCTCCTTAAAAAATATCTTCATTTTCTTTTAAATTTATTTGAAAACTTTTTAGCTCTATATATATATATATATATATATATTATATTATATTATATTATATAAATATACTTTTAGAAACTCTGGGCTGTTACTAGAATTACGCACTTTGTGCTTTTAAAAAAAAAAAAAAATTGTTTCTACCATTATCTCGCTATTATCTAAAGTACCGTTTTGTAAATTTTGAAAAAGAAAAAAGAAAAATTTCCTTCAAATCTGCTCGTTGTTTAAAATTTTGAAGTTTGATCTGTTCAATTGTCCGTGATTAATTTTTCTTTAGCTGTTATTTGTCAACCGGTAATTGGTGATCCATCGGATCTCCGCTCTGATCCACTGTACCAACCGTTAAAGGAGATCTAACTGTACCGACTGTAACTATTTCTAACGTACCAAATCAATCATGTCTTCTGAATCGGATAAAATGCTCTTACTTCTCGGAATTATTAATGCTACTAGATGATTTTAATGCATATCTGCAAATCAGTTAGCACTGAAATGTCTGAAAATCATTTCTTTTTGTTTTACTATGATTTGTTTTTTCGTTGGCGTTCTTAAGTGAAACTCAGGGAGGCTGTTCAAAATTTGTTGGATTCTTTTTTTTCTTTGTCACTGTTTCTACTGTCCAGGGGATTTGTTAGGATAAATCAATTAACCCTTAAGCTTTTAGTGGAATGAGAAAACAAATTTGTGCCTTGATCAATTTTGCATGTTCTTGGTGGCTGTGCATTTTGGTTTTATGCTTCTTATTCATCTGTTGCAATTTGCAGGAAACCTTGCTCTGGATATAAAATGAAGGAGATGACCGGTAGTGGAATTTTTGCAGCCAATGGAGAAAATGATGAATCAGAACCAGGCAGTGCCAATCCCACTCCAAACAGCAAAACAGGACTACGAATGTACCAGGTATGCTTTCAATTCTTTCATTTTCAAATTCTGTTATGGGGATGTGGATATTAATAATTCATACCAATGTTTAGAACATAATATATTTGTATCAAGTAATGTATCATTAAATATTTTGATGTTTGGTACTATCAGCAAGCACTAGCTGGAATCAGTCACATCTCATTTGCCGAGGAAGAAAGTATTTCCCCACGAAAGCCAACTACTCTTACTGAGGTGGCGAAACAGCGTGAGCTAAGTGGAACACTAGAAAGTGAGGATGCAAAGTTGAAGAAGCAGCTCTCTGATGCAAAGTGTAAAGAGCTTAGTGGACATGACATCTTTGCTCCCCCACCTGAAATTTTACCGAGGCCTACAACTGTACGTGCATTGGCATTGAAGGACAATTTTGACATGGGCGAACCTGATCTACATAATGTAAGTACCTGTTAAAACTCCTAACTTGGTAAATTTTGTCAATTTATTAACAAATTGTGCCTAATGGACTATGGTATGCTTTTTTTCTTTTGGTTGAGATTATTTGTGCAACAAATTGCACCTAAGATAGTTAGCATCCTTATATTTGGGTTTGGAAAAATGTTAGTAAGTAGGAGATTTGCATTTCTGACTGTGTGCTTCAATTTTACTTACACAGAGTAGTTCCTAAATGAGGTTTGCCTGTTGCAATCATTCAAATACTTAAGTTTGTCATTAAGTGGCTTTTGCATCAATAATTTACAATTGAATATCTAATTGGTTGTTAAATTTGGACGTTATTTTGTAGCCTGCTGGAGGTAGCATGTCAAGTGAGGAGACTGCGGTTAAGACAGCGAAGAAAATCGACAATAAGAAATTTGCTGAGCTTTCAGGAAATGACATATTTAAGGGTGATGTTCCTCCAGGTTCTGCTGAGAAACCACTCAGTGTGGCAAAACTACGGGAGATGAGTGGCAGCAACATCTTCGCTGATGGGAAGGTGGAGTCTCGAGACTACCTTGGTGGTGTACGCAAACCCCCTGGCGGCGAAAGCAGCATTGCTTTGGTTTAACATCTTAGGCCTAACTCCATCATTTTGCTCTAGTGTGTCTGGTGTTTTCTGTTATCTTTAGTGGGGGTGTGATTATAATTATATTATTTGACATTTTCATTCTGGGTTTGGGGCATTATGTTTTAGGTTTAACATGTCAAGTTGAGCTATGGACCTACCTATGCTAATTGCTTTGTTTGTCCATAATCTTGTGTTTTTCAGTCCCATCTTGGTGAAGGTATTGGGCTGTTTCAGATTTAATTTTTATTGCTTAGTGCTACATTTTATAATTATATTGTTTGTGTGAGTTCTTAATTGACCTACATATTTGGACTTATTTTGTTAAGCTCTTAATTTAAACCCCCCTTTCGTTGAATTGAGAGTATTTGACCATCAAAACATCCTAGGATAAAGTCTAAGGGTCAATTTTTTTGTTTTTAATTGGAGGCAGTGACTCGGAAGAAGAGCTAGGGAGTTGTTCAAATGGCCTCAAATTGGTGCCATTTCTCGGGTTAAATCGGCACTGACCAATTTGTCGAAGATAGGGGGAATGGAGATGGTAGGTGGCAGGGTGAGAGACTTGAGAGGGGTGACTGAACCATTAATGTCCATATCATTGTCTCATATCTGACAATCAGCAAGCTGTTGGTTTGGCAAAATGGAATTTGGCATTTAAGGAGTGCATGGGTATGATTAATCGATCAGTGCCACGTTTTTGTCAATACCTTCGTCTTAGTTTAGTGGTCACTGCTGTCTGGTACCTGTTTGTTTACATGTTTTTGGGCAAATGCAAATGGTACAAGTCAGTGGCAAATACAGAACAAATTTTTATTATCATTTGATTGGTTAGTGTTTTTATTTATTATTTTTTAAAAATGGTATATAAAATAGAAGGTTAAAAAATAAATCATATAATTGATTAAAATTAATTAGTGTTTAGTGACACTGGCTAGGGAAAAAGTTAATTAATGTTTAGTGACATTGGTAAAGGAAAATGTTAATTAATGTCTATAAGCATCGGTTAATTAGATATAAACTAATGTTGAACTTTCAGTTTTAATGATTAAAATTTAAATTTTTTTATAAAAAAAGTAAATATCATGAATAATTTTAAATTATAGTAAAATATTTAATATGATATTTTAACTTAAAAAATTTTTAATGTGAAATTTAAAAGATAAATTTATTAATTAATATACCTCATCATTTGAAACTAATATAATTAAAAGTGAATATCATATTAATTAATAATTTCATAATTTAAATATCATATTAATATTTCATTGTAGTTTATGGGATATTGTTAACGTTAACTAAAAATATGAAATTACAATTTTCTTTTGGCAATCTTACTTTTCTTTTTTTTTTGAGAAAAATAAAGCAAATAACAAAAATTATAATAATTAAAATTAAAATGAAGCTGAACTGTTATGTTGCAACTTAAAATTTCAAATTGAAATTCATTCGAATGCCTGGTTTTGCATCTGTAGCTTGCATTTGATTTGTAAGAATATGTTCGTAATATATATATACTCCTCAATTTTCCCTAGTAAAAGAAAATCCAAAAGATTGATTTGGTTTTGACGAGATCACCCTGGCCCATTATTCCCATCTAGTTAAAAGATGAATCCACTGGCTTAATCTTTTTAAAATAAAGCATATTTTCCCATTTCGTGAAAAAGGTGCTCTCATCCTTTTGTTTTTGATTTGACCAATACGATAAAACTGTATTGATCAATGAATGTTAGTGCCTGACTTTTATTCCTGTGCTTATAACAATTGCATTGGAAACTTGGCCCAGCTTTCAACCCTGACATGACATCGATTCGTTGATTTTTTCGGTTAGATTTTTAAAATTTACGGATTCAAAGGAATTTAATTAGATAATATCTTATTAATATCAATTAAAGAGTTCAAAGTGTGAACGTGTAGGCTAAAATTCTTTTAAAAAATTAATATTAGAGGGGTAAGTTATTTGATGTGGTTAGCTTTAGCATAGACATCAAAGGTCAATTTCATGATCAAATTACACCCCACAAGTTAACCATCGGATTTTGCACGAATGTCCCAAAATTTCAACAGATAAATGGTTATAAAATTCTTATTCCTTGTTTTCAGCAATAAAAACAAAATGGATATTGTTAATTTTAGTTCCATTAAAAAATTAGGTCAAGTAATCAAACTACTACTGAGAAAATCAAGCAATCTTTATTGCTATGGAGGTTAGCATTCTGTTTTGAATTTCTAGATAAATACTGAAAATAAAAAAAAATCCAAAAACAAACCTAAAAGAAGTCTAATTTCACGTTTTACAAGTAACATTCTTTATCTTTATTTTTTTTCTCTCTTTTTATTTGTCCTTTTTCACTCACAGTGTAGTACCGACTTTCCTCACTGCAATGGCGAGAGCTTAAACAATAACCTTTCCGTACACTTTTTTTTTGTAACCGTCAAGATAAGAAGAGAAAAAAAAATCCATCATTTTTTATTTTTTTTCTCTTAAAAAAAAAACCCCAAAAGCCAAATCAATCAAAGAGACAATCTTCAACTAAAAGGGAAACGGTTTTTTCTTTTTTTTTCCCCTGTGAGCTTTCTGTATTCTTCTCTTTTATCAACTTTGTTTAGTATAAAAAATCATATTTGCGTATTGGGTTTTAAGATTGGTTCTTTGTTTTCCTATAAAATATTCTCTTCGTATCTATAAAAGGTTGTTTTTTTTTTTTTTTTTTTGGGAAGATGTTTAAACTGGGTGAGAAGAAGGAGAAGATGATGACAAGGGACATGAAGAGAAATAGTGAGCTTGACAGTTTATTGAGTGAGATCCCTCAAGCTCCTACATTTCTCAATCTTCAACAACATTCAACAACGAGCAGAGTTTCTCCTTCTCCTTCAAGCTCTTTCTCTAATGGGTTTTCTTCTTCACCCGAAGAAAGTTCACTATTTGAAGACCAACAACAACCCAAGTTTCATCATTATGGACTCTGGTTGGATTCTAAATCATCATTTGATTCTCATTTCAGAAATAAGAATGTCAATGAAAAACAGCTGGTCGATGATGGTTTTGGCTTGTGTGAGAATCTATATCAAATGCATATTCGAGATGAAGAAAGAGACAGAGATGGTTCTGGTCTAATGAGGAGATTTGAGAGGGACCCAGATGGTTTTGGCTTTAGTTTTGGTGATGTTTTTTCTTATAATGCTGAAAAATATGGTTCATATGAAGGTTTTAACGAAGGGTTTCAATCTTCTCCACAACAAGTTTCTATGTGTTCTGATGGTAATGATGTCATCAGGTCCACATTGCTTGGTTTGCAGAGTGGATACGAAAAGGGTCATTCATTGGGGTCTCACAGTATTAGTTACAATCAGTCTAATGATTTGTCTTCAAAATCGAGTTGGCATAATAACCATAGAAACTATCTTTCCGAGCAGAGAATGGAACAGGGTAGGATTCTGGATAATAGGGGAATTCTGTTACACAATGCTTTTAGCAATAAGCCCTCCCTTGATGATCCTTTTGTTTGCTCACAGCAATGTGGAATGGATGGTAATGGAGGTAGAGCTGTTATTGATTCTTCGAGTTCTCCTAGGTTCTTGCACAGTAAGATTCCTCTTGAGGAGAATGTAGAGGATCAGAGTGTCATCATTCAAGGAAGAGATTTGAAGTATGATATGGACAACAAGGGCCATGTTTCATTCAAGTGTCATAAGAAAAAGTTTCTCAAAGAGATTGCAATGCAAAACCTTCAAAAGAAAAGCTCTAAACTTGATAAAATTCATGGAGAAAATGTGCGACTGATCCCAAGTCCGTATTGCTTGGTTGAGTTTCAAGGTTGTATATATCACATGGCTAAAGACCAGAATGGTTGTCGCTTCTTACAGAGGATATTTGATGAAGGAAGCTGTTTAGATGTGCAAATAATATTCAATGAGGTTATTGACAATATCGTTGAACTTATGATGCATCCCTTTGGAAACTATCTCGTGCAAAAATTGCTGGATGTGTGTACTGAAGAACAAAGACTGCAGATTGTTCTCATGGTGACCAAAGAAGCAGGGCAACTAGTGAGGATTTCCTTGAACACATATGGGTAACAGCTTCATTATAATTTAATTTTTCATTCTCTGTTCTTTTAGTGATATTCTTTGCTCTTTTTTTTCTCCCCCATATCTTCTCTTCCTAAATATACTTGTTACTAAGTGAATTTACTGCTATATTTCAGTACACGTGTGGTACAGAAGTTGATCGAGACTCTCAAATCCAGACAACAGATTTCTCTTATCAAATCCGCTCTTAAACCTGGAATTCTTGATCTTATCAAGGATCTCAATGGAAATCATGTGTTGCAGCGCTGCTTGCAATGCCTTGACAATGAAGATAATAAGGTATAATAATGAGGGAGAATTAACTTCTGAGTTTCAATACTAGTTCTCATAAATCATCCTAATCATGCACATTCTATGTTCTTTATATTTTGGGTTATTTAGAATCATAGTTTTCTCTAAAATGAAGCATTTTCATGTGTGATTCACAAATATCTGTTTAATATGTTGTGAAGGTCATTTTATAATAACATCATGGGTTTGCTTTTTGTTGATAACTCAATTTTCAAATCTCAAAATGCATATTTTGCATTCTTTAATTTACTTCTTTTGCAACATAAATCTAATGTATTGCATTAAATGATGTTTACTCATCCAACTTTGTTTGTTTGAATAGTATGTTGTAGGCTCACTAATTACATCAATAGGAACTGCTTTAAAAAATTTTGGCCATCAACTACAGTCTCATTTCATCATGGCAACCTACTACATGGTATATCTCCAGTTAATTATTTGGACAGATGTCTTGTTGCCATTGATTTCATCTTGACAAGGGCACTCAAGTCTTCTAAAGAAAATTATATAGTTATCTTGGAGGTCTTTATCATATGGCCTATCACCTATGCACTTAATTTAGTCGCTGATACCAATTAGAGGCATACCTTGGTTTGATGCAATGCAAAATTAGAAGATTAAAGACCACAACAATCTTTCTCATTTTTTTTGAACATGTTTCTTCTCTTGGTCGATGCAGGGTGCCTTTTGTGTGTGTATTTTGAGACTGCACTATAATTTAACTCTTTGTTTGGTAGGTGTGCCTTCTAAACAGGCAGAAACCTTTCTTCTAGATGCAGGCTTAATTACAGGTATTAGCATATTGCCGATGCATGACAAGCAAGTAACATGAATGCAAAGAGCCAGTATGAAGGAATCTGTTCCATCATTCTGAATATTTATTAATATGAACATTCTTTCCATGGGATAAACCAACCTATGACAGGCTATAATAGGATGTGCGATAGACAATAACTAAACCAACACATGATTCTTGAAGATTTCTTAGTCCATTGGGAGAACATCTTTTAGCTTCCAATTTTACAAAATTGGTCAGGCGCCCTTGTTTTGAGTCGTGAACTAAAGACTATAATTTCTTGCTTCCAGTCATAATTGACACATATTTTACGCAGTAGCTGCTTCATCTTATCCCTTTGTTCACCTAAACAAAGGTTTAATTAAAATGGCAGGAACTAAGCTGGTTTCCTGTCAGCTCTCTGAAAATTATATCCTATATCTCCTCATATGCCCTTTCTATGTAGATTCTTCCAGAAATATGCTTTGGTGCATTTCCTGTGTTAAAAATTCAGTCTCTACTTTGATGCTATGCATTTTCATATGACCTGATACATATCTTTTTAGTCAAGTTTGATTCTTAAACCTTTTTGGTCCTTTGTTTCTGTCAACTACCAATGCAGATTATTTTTGATGCTGCTGCAAAATTTTGCGTAGATATTGCCACTCATCGTCATGGATGTTGTGTGTTGCAACGCTGCATTGCTCATTCCAATGGGCAGCATCGAGATAAGCTAATTACCCAAATTTCCAGAAATGGACTTCTTCTTGCTCAAGATCCTTTTGGGTAATAAGCCAAGATATTATTGTTTGGTTCTTTCTTCCTAGTTTCCTAACAAATAAGATTCTTATTGCAGGTTTTGATCACTAACTTGGATCAGGGTTAATGAAAAATCAATCCACTTATGTATTTAATTATTTATATGATTGTCATGCTAATGAATTGTATCAATCATAAAAAAAAAAATCAGTTGCTTCATTATGTAGTTATATAATTTTTTAAGCTAATGAATAATATCGTCACAAAACTAGTAGTTGAATCCTCATGTAAAGATGCATGTATGTAAACACAATTCTTTGGGATTTTCTATGACCTACAGATCAGGTTTCTGAGAGTCATAGGTTTATTTAGTAAACATAATTCTCCATCCATTTGTGATCCTTCTAAATTATATCAAATGAGCATGGCTTGTACTCACTTGGTATTGAGAATACATATGACAAGCTAACCTCTTGAATACCAAGTTGTGCCTGATATGCTTTGTGTTTCAAGAACTTGTTGGTAATTGCTTACATCTCATTTATCTAATTTAGATGAATTAGCAATCTTATAATTAGTTAGCTATGAATAACAATGCAGTCTGCTTTTTGGTTCAGCTTTTGTGTCTTTTCTAAACATATTCTTCATGATATGTGGCAGATTTTGCATTATCTACAATCAGAATTCTTTATGTCTCTTTTTTCCTTATTTTCTGTACTGTACATATCAGGTATGGAAACGGGAAAAAAAAAAAAAACCCTCCAACAAGAACTCTGTTACATTAGAAATAGATGCATTCTGTGAAACATATATGATCTATTAATTCTCTCATAAAATGAATTTTGATAAAATCATGGTTGACTAGAGGAGGATTTCATCATAAAAATAGTTCTTTATCATGACTAAAGGAGTATGTTTTCTAAAATGTCATTCCTTCCCTCGCCCCCTCCCCCACCTGGCATCCCCCAGATAAAAGAAGCTTTCTTCTATCATGGATTTTTAATTAATTAGTTTAATTTATTTTCTCTCTGATTTGTAGTCTTCTTTTGTTTCTGAAACAGAAATTATGTTGTTCAGTACATTATAGAGCTAAAGGTCCCCTCTACTATTGGCAACTTGCTTTCTCAATTCAAAGGGCACTATGTTCACCTATCAATGCAGAAATTTAGCAGTCATGTGGTTGAAAAATGCCTCAAGCATTTTCCAGAGAGTAGGTCGCAAATCATCCGTGAGTTAATCTCCGTTGTCCACTTTGAACAATTATTGCAAGATCCATTTGCCAACTATGTCATTCAATCTGCTTTAGTAGTAACCAAGGTATGGGCACTTGTCATTTTCATGCTTTGACAGTATTTGTTCAAATTTGAATGAAATCTCTAGTAGTAGCTATCTTCATCTCTTGTCAAGTATGTGGCTTTGTATGAAGATGTATGATTTTCATCACGTAAAACATTTGTCTCGAGCAGGGTCCTCTTCATGCTTCTCTAGTTGAAGCTGTCCGACCTCACACGATTTTGCGTACCAGTCCATATTGCAAGAGAATTTTCTCACGGAACCTCCTGAAAAAGTGATGGGAGTTACTTTGCCATTGTTGTTGTGCTTCCAAAGTTGCTAGCTGTTCACTACAAATAAGTAGTCACGTCCTTGGATTACTAGATATAGAATGTACATGAAATTCTGATGCTGCAGCTGTCTTGGTGGAAGGCTTATAGCTTCAGATCAGTGGATCACCTCCGAGAGTCCTAAGGATGTAGAAGAAAATTTTGCTTCTAGTTGTTTATTATGTAGTTGCAACTTGTATTAATCTGTTGTTTTGTTGTTGTCTTGTTGATCCAAACTTTGGATGTATGATATTTTGTCAGGTTTAAGACTGCATTTCTGGCTAGGAATATTGCAAATCTGATTCCCAAATTTCTCTTAGGTTGCATCTGTTCTTCATTTTGAATATGGAGATACTTAAATAGCTTTTTTTAAGGGAACTTGATTGGAATAGATGTCAAGTACTATAGAAATTTTTTTTTTTGAGAAAACAGATATGCTGATGAAAGATAACAGTTCTGTGGCATTGAGCGTTTCATTGGATTTGCAATTTGGGATGATGCAGAAAGATACCAATAATTACAATTATCAGAGATATAACGTTCAAAGTGAAACAGGATAGACTTTCTTTTTTTCACCCCATACTTTCTCCAATCAGTAATTTTTTTTTCCTGTTTCTTTCTTTTAGGTCATTGTAAACTAGGGGCATAGACATGTTTGTAAAGATTAATCGTTTGATCATTCACTTGCTAATTTGCTTGCACTGATCTGAAAGATCAGTTAGCATCACATTTGTTGACTGTGCATTACCATATAATACTTATCAAGATCAGTTACCAGCATTACTGCATGATCAAGGATTAAAAAAAAGATTAATATTGACAGGTACTGGCTTCTGCTGGATATTCGATAAGACCAACAAACATACAGAAGATTAATTCTTCGAGCATAAACATACTCCTGCATATAGTTTTAGGTAACATAGATAAAATTCTCAGACAGCTTAGGACTCAGAAAAACAGGATCACATCATAGCCAGACAAGACCATAATGGTTCGGTCATAGACATAATACTCGATAGAAAATCATCTCATGATAACAGCTTAAGCCTCTACATGTCCTGCGAGTGCCAGAAGCATTTTTTCATAGTCTCCATGAGTGTCCTTGTCGATAGCACGATCCAGTGGGACACTGTTCCTTCGCTGGTACTCATCTGCTATGATCCTTAGATCAACCTCAGCTCTAGTGGTAACAACTCTTGTCAGAGCTCCTTCATCTGTTCCTCTTTTATTAATTGCCAGACGAAGAACCTTCTCAAAATACCTTTCAGGGCAGGTCAAGCACTTCACTGTGGCCCTCAGTAGTGCAAGGAACTCATCCTTAAGGTCAGCCTTCAAGTCCTGCAGATGGGAGAGGCAAAGACCAAAGAAACTTTATCAGAGGGACTGGATATCTCAAGTGTATAAAGTAGCCAATTCAGGAGGCATAAATAGCCTGAAGCCTATGTTTTGTGTAGCCTACAATATTGATACTTTTGTCTAATGATCTAAATCATTTGGTCAACATGCTCAATATTGAGATGAGTAAGAAGAAGATTTATTGAGAAACAATCGGCCTTTGTTAGAAAAGTAAATACCCCTTGAAATACCATATGCAAAAGATAACAAAGTCTTGAGTAGAGGGGGCAAAGGAAGCACAATCTCAATCCATCTTTTTACCTTGTTCATATCATTTCCATACTCATTTTTGTAGTGATTCAGAGTTGCATTGATCTGTGCCTTGCTTCTTGTAGCCAAAACCTTGATAAGATCATCATCATTGTAAGCTTTGTGTGAAATTTTCTCCTGGAGTAACTTGGCCTCTGATTTTGCTAGAGTCATATTCACCTCATCTCCCTCATATCTGTATGCGCTCACAAGAGGTAGGAGTAGCTGGGAAGGAATTAAGACACAGAAATAAGCAGTCATTCACAACAGAAAACAAACAATAAAAACATCATTGACCCACCAATATAATAAACAAGGAGAGAGAGGACAAAACACCGTTGAGAATTTGATAAATAACTTAAGCATCCTTCTAATGAACCCAGAGTTTGATTATGTGTTATTTTTCCTATTAAAGCTGCTTCTATTTGATTGTGACTGACCATGGAGTGACGGCCTGTTCTGACCCATGTAGAAATGGCGTTCAAAACAACAAAAGAGATGTTCTTGTTAACAATAATTATTTTCCATCAATGTCATAAATTAAGCAGTAAAAATTTACCAAAACGTAAATGCTAGCTCTTATTTCATAGGTTTCCCCAGAGCTTTCTTCAGGTAAAAAAGAAGAACAAGAAATTTTACAGGCATAAGTGATGTTTGGTGAATGGAAAAAAAAAAAAAAAAGTTAATGATAAAAATCTGTTATTTAAGCATAAAAGTTTCATGAAGAAAGTACATTTCAAAGTACGGATGTTCTCTCACAGTGCTAATAGTCTAAAAGATGTACGCACCTTACGGAAGTCACCAGTTGTGTGATGAGCAACGTCCTCTTCAAGCGATTTCTTATAACGAGCATGATAAGCCTGCCTTGCATGAAGTAGTTGGTTAGCAGACCGTGTGCAGGCTATTTCCATGAGGACCTGATTGCTTGACGTCCACCTTTTGGTTGCTTCATTAGCCAAAAATGCATCACGTTCGGGAGGATCAAGAGTCCAAAGCAGTACCACCCTCTGAAAGATAAGGACTCATGAAGGCAACTTCGGTTATCCATCATTCAAGGAAATAAAATAAGTTTGTAGCATACTGTGTACCAGTGAATAAAGTGCTTTTTCAAACTGACCTCAAAATCATTTGAGAGTTCCTTGTCCAGTCTCTTGAGGAGATCTTCTCCATAGGCTTCAGCATAAGTTTGTCGAATCAACTTACGTTGCTCAGCATTTCTGTGACCCAATATTTCTATGATTAAGCCCTCATTAGTTCCCCATCCTGCAACAAACATCGATCAAGCTTTACATCAAGGTACGGAGAAACTGCCTCATAAAAAGACAACTAAAAGTTTAGGATCAAAATTCTGGCCGTTTATTTTTGTTTGTTAGACTGGAGATTATGCAACGTAGTAGCTTCAAATCGAAAAAAGTCATTGAAGTAAAAACCCAAACATCCATTTTTCACAGAAAAATTACATATTCACTCCCAGATTACAAATTATATACCCATATACTCCTGATTCAAGTTTTCAACTCTTTCTCTGTTCGATCTTTGAAACCCAAACTGATCAAACCCAAACATCCATTTTTCACAGAAAAATTACATATTCACTCCCAGATTACAAAATATATACCCATATACTCCTGATTCAAGTTTTCAACTCTTTCTCTGTTCGATCTTTGAAACTCAAACTGATCATTAGCAATGGCATGTATTTGTCTATTTTTGCGCATCAAAAGACTAATACAGGGTCCCATATGCCAGAACAAATTCATGGTCAGATATAAATTTTAAAGGACCACAAAATCATACCATCAGATCATCAAACTGATCTAGGGAAACAGAATTTTGAAGATCAACTACTAAGCCTCAGTATAAACAAAACAGATCATCAGGCATTCAAATATAAAGCGACTCGTTTAACCAATATAAGGCCATTATCATTTGATGATTATATTTTTCAACACAATCTTCACAAATCTTGGCAGATCATCCCAAGATCAACACCTCCCCCCCCAAAAAAAAAAAAAATCTTTCGGTGTAACAATGATAACCATTTTCAATTCTAAAATCAACCAAGAGAAGGTTTAATCGATATAGATCATACCAAAAAGTTTGATCCGATCAATATTGTAGTGAGAAGATCAACGTATACAGAGTTAGATCAACATAAGAGAACAATGTACGTAGGGAGAAAGAATAAAACGACATAAGTTGAAAAAGGAGGGACCTTCAAAGGCTTTTCTTAGTTGTTCACAATCTTGAGATAGAGATGGAACTGTCGAGGGCACTGTAAGAGTCGCCATTGTTTTTTTTTTTTTTTTCCCTTTCTTCCTCTGTTTCTTGTCTCTGTTTAGAATCGAAAACGAGAAGCTGGTAGGAATTTAAGGGCAATGTAAGTCAGGATATACCGCGTCTAATTCTTCTTTTGTCACGTGAGTACTCTCGACGAATGCTACGTTGCAACCTGCCAGTACATCGTTATCGGCTTAGTAGGGTCAAACCTGATCGATAATTGGGAGCCACGTCATCGCAATAACCTTGGAGATATTTGCGGTAATATGGTGTGGTTGATAATCACTCTGCTTCTATTTCTCCTAGTCCCTTTTTTTTTTTTTTAAAGGTGTGAAGTAAACTACACATGCACCCATAGTTTTTTCGATTTTTTCACTTACAATTTTTCAAAATTTTTATTCTTACTTGTACTTATGTATATAGCGGTATAAAAATCAATTAAATTTTAATAAAATTATAAAATTATTTTTTTTTTGACACCATTATTTTTTTTGAAAACGGAAATGAATTATAAAATTATAAATGAAAAAATATTTCATAAAGATGTATGTGAAAAATCACAAATCAAATAGTATGTATATAGGGTTTACTCTTTTTATTTCTATCTCGTTTATTTCATATTAAATAGTATAAAGTATGCAAGTTATTATGTTAAATTCATGTTACATATAAAATATAAAATATATATTTTAATTTTTATTAAATTTATATATAATTTTTATGTAAATTTTAATTCAAATGACTTTGATTTTTTATATCATTTTCATGTTTTATTATCATGTTTATTTAAAATTATCAAAATTATAATGATATTGTAGATTAAACATTTTTTACATTGTTTATAAAGTGTAAAAATTGCATTTAGATGAATCACTTCCTAAACAAAGTATCTTTACACTATTTTGGTTGATATCACCCCATTATACCTTTCTAAAAAGAATTTTAATTGCAAAGTGGTTGACATCACCCCATTATACCTTTTTAAAAAGAATGCTAATTGCAAAGCATGATGAAAATGTTGATTATCTTTTAGAAAAGCAGACCCCTTTTGCTTTCTCATTAACCATTATTGTTTTTGTTACTGTTACTTCTCTAAAGTCCAAAACTGTATACATCACGTAGCTTGTACACATTAGAATTATTCGTACTCTTTGCTACATATTCTCAGTGACAAAAATAAAGTTTCAGAGTTTAAAATTTTAAGCTGAGTGATGAAATTAGAACTTCTCATGGCTTAAAGCATTCATCTTCATAGAGTTACAAGTCCATCGATCAATTTGCTAGTTTTAAAAATGGTTTCTTGTTTTAGAGCATCGAATTTAGATGGCTGGCAGTGGCATTACCTTGCCACATTGGGACCATAGGTACAAAATATGATCGCAGAGCAATGGCAATGGGCACATTTCAAGATTGGTGGTGAAAACTAGGGGTAATGAATCAGTAAATTAGATCAAAGAATGAATACAATGATAGAGAATTTATCTTATGATGTATGCTAATTTAACAAGCAAATTGGAAGCCTATTAGATGAGTCAGGCTTTCCAGCTGTGCCAAACTCTGAAAACAACCTCACTTTTGAGCATGGGTTTTTCACCAGAATACTATTGGAGTCGAATTTCAGAATCTAAAAATTGTACATAGAAACAAATAACATTCCAGGAACACATACATATATTTTCTCACTGGCATTTAACTGACGATTCCTTATAATTTTTAACTCAAATTCAGGAAGTTGAGGCTTCAGCTTGAAAACCAAGCACCTCACCTAATGTCATAATATGGAATTGCTCCTGGAAATCTGGCCTTGGAATCGATAGATATTGAGATACTTGCTGCATGGTTGGCCGATATTCTGAATTGCTATGTAAGCATAAGAAAACTGCCTTCATTAGGAAGACAATATACCCCACAATTTGATTTGTTGGAGGTGAGATGCGCTGGTCCAGAAGATCCTTGAATAGCAAATTATGGTAAGTTGATGATGATAGAGATGAAATCAGATCACCGGGATATTTTCCCGTGATTATTTCTAGTGTCACCACTCCGAAGCTGTAAACATCACATTTCTCATTCACCACCAATGTATATGCAAGCTCTGCAAGAAAATGAGATGATCATTGAGTACTTCCTGCCCCTGTATATTTCCTGACAATACTTTTCATGCACTTGCTTTGCCTTTTCAATTTGACACTACGCATTACCGATTATTAAACTCAGTTGTAAGAAGTAAGAAAATTTTTGTGGATAAATTGAATTTTATTCCAAACCAAGTTGAAAGAATACAACTCCTAAGCCATTTACTTCAACTGGGTTGTATACTTTTCTTATTCAAAACATAGCCAACAGAAACCAGAACACAGCCAGCCATGCATCATAGCTTTAAAATTTGCAACTTAAATGAAGATAAATAGGGAAAGAGAGCCATCAACACCACCTTTGAATGAAGGGAGAAAAAAAGAAACAGGAAACCAAAAAGAGAAGTGAGCAGTGACCTGGGGCCGAGTATCCAAAGGTTCCAGCAAATGAAGTCCAGTTGGATGAGTCAGATTTTAGAAGCCTGGCTGTGCCAAAGTCAGAGATGTGAGCCTCGTAATCTAAGTCCAGTAGAACATTTTTGCTTGATATGTCCCGATGGACTATGGGAGGGGAGCAATCATGATGCATATAGGACAAAGCATATGACACACCTTTAATAACATTTATCCTTTTGATCCAGTCAAACTTCATTGCTTTTTCCTCACTGCTTAACAACTTTTCCAAGCTCCCACCTTTAAAGAACTCATAAGCCAAAAAGCAGTGCTCTGGATTCAAACAAAAACCATAAAGCTTCACAATGTTGCGATGTCTTATCTCAGTTAATGCATGAATCTCACTTGTAAAAGCTTTTAGATTGGTCATTCCACCTTCTGGTTGTGTATGGAGTTTCTTAATAGCAAGGACTTCACCTGTTGGCAACTCAGCTTTGTATACACTTCCAAATCCTCCTTCTCCAACACAATGTTTCGAGTCAAATCCTTCTGTTGCTTTAATGATGTCGGAATGCTCTATTTTTCCATCACAGCACCATAATGTGAAGGGAATTCCAGTTTGTGCTTCTCTTGATACTTTTTCTTTGTCCCTTATTCTTTTCCGAAGAATTAACAATACCCCAACAATGACAAATAAAAGAGCTAGACTGCCAAAGAGAAGAACTAAGATCAATAGGACTTTGTTACTCCTTTTTCCTCGAGGATTTTGGCTTGCAAAGGAGCAAGGCTTCAAACCAGTGGAATTTCCACATAAGTCTTTGTTGTTTCTCAATCTTTCAAATGGAGCTTCGCTAAAGGCTTTAGAATTGGGAAGTTGACCTTCAAACTGATTATAGGATATATCAACAGATGTCAAACTCAACATGTTGTCAAAAGCAGATGGAATCGAACTAGAAATTCTGTTGTGGGAAATATTTAATGTCTCCAAGCGTTGCAGTTGTGCAAGCTGAGACGGTAGTTGTCCTGTCAAAATGTTATGACTGAGATCAAGAATCTGGAGGAATTGTAATATGCCAATCTCAAAGGGGATGTCTTCATTAAACTTATTCCTACTTAAGTTCAAGTAACGTAAATTTGAGCACTGTCCCAGTTGTCTGGGAATTGAACCACTCATATTGTTTGCTGCGAGGCTAAGGCTTTGCAAAGCAGATAGCATCTGAATTGCCAGGATAAAGTTACCTGATAACAGGTTTTCATCAAGCAAAAGGATGTTCAGTGATGTCAAACTTCCAAGTTCCTTTGGAATCTCCCCTGTTAAATGATTTAAGGATAGGTCGAGTATTTGTAGCTGACTTGCTTCCCCAAGGTTAGGTGGTATTTGACCAGAGATGTTATTATCAGAAACTTTCAAGCTTGTCAAATTGTGGCACTGTCCCAATTTGTCAGATAGCTCGCCAAACAATTGGTTATAACTTAAATCAATGTACTTCAAGCTTGGGTATGCACCAAAATCTTCAGCTATGTTTCCACTAAGTTGGTTTCCTTCAAGCTTAACTCTTATTAAGCTGGTGCAATTTTTCAAACTTTTTGGTATGAGGCCAGTGAAATGGTTGTTTTCTACAGTGAGTATCTCAAGCAATCCACCAAGACATGTTTTCTGGTAAATTTACTGTTAGTTCATTCACAGCTAATTGAAAACTTTTGAAATGGGTAATGTTGTTTATTCCTGAAGGAATGGGACCAGAAAGCTTGTTCATGAAAAGGTGAAGTCGGTCCATGCTGCTTAAGTTTCCTATGGAATCAGGAATTTTACCAGTGAGACTATTATTCCACAGTTGCAGCTGATAGAGAGACCTGAGCATTCCTAACTCTGTGGGAATGGAACCGGAGAGTTCGTTGCTAAAAAGGTAAAGAAATGCTAAACTGGTCATGTTCCCTATGGAAGAAGGGATGCTACCAGTAAGATGGTTCCTTGCTAAATCAAACAAGTGAAGAGATGTTAGCATCCCTAGTTCTTCAGGAATGGAGCCAGAGAGTTCATTGTCACCGAGATAGAGATTAACTAAGTTGCTCAAATTCCCTATAGAAGAAGGGATATTACCTTGGAGTTTATTTTCATGCAAAAAGAGTTGAGAAAGTGACCTCAACTCCCCTATTTCTTGGGGGATGGTACCACTTATATTGTTATGATCTATGGCAAGGTGGTCTAGACTTGACAGCAAGCTTATTTCTAATGGAATATTTCCAGAAAAACCATTGTAAGCCAAATCAAGGAAGGCGAGCTTGGACAGATTACCAATTCTTGAGGGAATGGTTCCATAAAGTAAGTTATTGTGAAGCCCCAATTTGACTAAGTTGGGAAAAAAACTGAAGTTGAGATTATGAAGTGTACCTTTTAAACTATAATTTCCCAGGCTTATATTGGTGACGCTGCCAGCATTATCACAAGCAATTCCAACCCAATTGCAAGGATTGCTTCCATCCCATGAAGACAAAATAACTTGGCTTTGGTTGTCAAGGCTGTTTTTCCATTGTAGAAGAGCCCTTGCCTCTTTCCCTGCCTCTATTTCTCGATCTCTAGCTATAGCAGCTACAGAAGCCGTTGAGGAAGGAAGATAAATGGAGAAAAAGGCTATGAAATTGATTGCAAGCAATAGTTTTGGAACAGAGGATGCCATCAGAAAGTGACTGGAAACAAAAGAATAAGGATACATTGCCGCTTGGAGAGGTACTTATTGAAGGTTGGGTTCAAACTCCAAAAGTACCGTTGAATTTTTGGCACTTAATAACGTTAATGGACATTAAATTAAAGTGTTAAGAGTAGCCTCCATAGTTGACTAATTTCGTGGAGACTAGCTCATGGCTATTTGAAGATTTCAACATCTGTTATTAAAGTAAAAGACACCATGCCAATCCTCCCAACTCAAAGATTTCAATAAATAAATTTGAAAGAGTTCATATGTTGCTGTTGATAATATTTATGCCATTCAGCTTTTTGAAAAATTTCAATAACATCTATGTTTTAATTTCTTTCTCGTTTCTGTTAATGATTTTGATGGTATAATATACAGAAAGAACCTTTATCGTAAAAAAAAGGCACTGATGGAACCAATAAACAAAAAAAGGGCAAGCAAATAAAATTCATAATGACTACAAATTCAGGAAAGAAATATGTAGAAGCAAACCTGAACAATCAATCTTATAATCAACAGTCAAGAACTTAGAATCTCTTCCTACTAAGGTGGCAAATCTCTAATGTGCTTTGATTACATGGTCCAAAACCTAACAGGACTTTTTTCAGAGAAGTTTTTCATAAAAATGAACTGCTTTTTCAAACTTAATCTTAGAACAGTTTGCACTCAAAAGCTTTCTTTCCGCTCATTCTAGGTCTTATTATTGTATTTCATCTTTCTCATTTGCACCCAATCCCTCTGTTACTCACCTAAAGGCATGTTATTGTCATATTTGTATCCAAATTCCAAATTACAGACTTCTGCTTATGTATCCATAGTTTTGTTTCCTATATCAGTATATGTACTTTCTTTGTCCACCATGTTTTTGTAATCTTAAACTGATCAATAGTGAGCTAGAACGCACTTCACATTTGATATTTTTTATTTGTAAAAGTCTTGGCATTGAAAATACCCTCTTGATCATTGAACCAAAGCATGTTCAGAATTAAAGGCAACCTAAACAAAACCAGAAATTTTGAAACCGACCATAGATTTTTCTTCCTGAGAGCCAATCGTTGAGCAGCTTATACAAGCATATTTATAGCTTTCAGTTTATATAAGGTAATGGAAAGTAAAACCGACATTTGTACTGGATACAGTAGTGTCTAAAAATATTACGTAAGGTATAATGAGAGCTATTCTGAGATAAAAGTTTTAAATGAAATCTATTTTTTGAAAATATTTGGAAATCCCTTTAAACATGAATTTGATCCATGAAAACCGGGCAAATTGTTCTTACTAATCTACTTATTAATCAGGAATGACACAAGAACAAAATATCCTGAGTAAATTATTGTTTCAGTAATATATTTTGGTGATACATGTATTTGCTTGTTTTTTTGACATTTTCAACCACCAGAGTTCCTGTTCTAAGTTGATGTGTATGAATGTCAAATGCCGTCATCAAGAATATTAGACCTATCAATCTATCATCAATGCTACACTTTGAAAATTCAATTTTCTCATTAAAAAGCTTATCTTTAGCAATGATAGATTAACTTTACAAAACAATTGGATCATCCTATATACCTGATATAATTGTTATTTTTATAAATTGTTGCAAAGTCAGGACATATATGATCCTGTCCAAGCACCCTACTCAAGCAAGTTCAGAAGTTTTATATATCTTATCTGTACATATGTACTATGCAGCATTATTATTATTATTATTTTATGTAGGAATCGCTTATTCACAAAATGATCAAATTCTTAATTTTGAATCACTTTGTTCTTTCATGTGAAAAATAAAAAAACAAACATATGCATTATATTCATTTATCAGTTCATAGTAATTAATCATTGCATTTCAATCCTTTTACCTATGAGTACATACAAACTAAAAAAACAACATTCAAGCAATACCAAACATTTATAAGGTGGCCCCGTAGATGTAGTTCGAAGGATCCTATAGAACTAGATCCGGTCGGAAAACAGGTGAGAAAAATGAACATGGTTGGCCTAGGTTTTGGGTTGTTATTTAAACATGAAAAAGCCACCTTCAGGATGAATACGAGTTTGTTCTCAACTTCTGGCAATGGTGGTGAAAGCCTGTCATCCAACACATTGGTTAGCGGAAGGTGCAGTTCAGCAGATAAAAGTGATGATCGATTAGAGAGAAAATCACCCTGATATGCCCCCTTTATAACTTCCAATGCCAACACACCAAAACTATACACATCACATTTTTCAGCAACTTCCATTGTGTGGGAAAGCTGATCTGCAAAGGAAAAGATAAATAGTTAATATCAAACATTATACATGCTACATGCTCAGTCATCTATGGAGCTGTAATAAAAATCACCAGGTGCAATATAACCGTATTAGTCCAATTGGATGGATCTGGATTGAGCAGCTTAGCAGTGCCAAAGTCTGAAACATGAACTTCAAACTCCAAATCAAGAACGTTGCTGCTCATTACATCTCGATGAACAATTGGGGGTTGAACACAGTCATGATGCAAATAGGAGAGGACGTGAACAACACCTTTTACAATATTCGCCCACTTATTCCTCTCCAATTTCTTAGCTTCTTCATCGTTGCTTAAAACAGAAGCCAAGCTACCCCTTTCAAGGTAATTGTAAACTAAGAAGGAGCACTTCACAATATTTCGATGTCTAGTTTTACTATTGCCCTTACCTTATTTTTTTTATCTGCCATTTCGCCAATATACAATGGGTTTTTCATGGCTAGAATATCACCCGATGACTGCGCTGCTTTGTGTATATCTCCATATCATCCTCCCTTTATATATATCTCAAAAATTAAAAAACTAAAAATAATTTAAAAAGAAACATAAAAGTATTAACTATATAATAAAATCGATGGTAGAATTTTAATAATAATCACAATTAAATTGTTAATAAAAATTAAATAATTAAAACTATTAATACAGTAACTTTGTTTCAAACTCTTATTAATATTCATATGTGAATTAGATTAAAATTTAGCTAATTAAAACTAACACCGAATAAAATTGTCAATTGATTATAATACCAATTTTTTATAAATGATAAATTAAAAATAATTTAAAATAACAAATACTATTTAAAAAATATAATAAATAAAAATATTTATTATTGTCAATTTAAAACATTATGCACATTCGTATTTACAGTCATAGCAATGCCAATCGGCCTTGGGCCTTTGCCCTGTTTCTTGGTCTCATTCGAGGGCCTTATTTAAACAATCTTTAGCTAAGATCGTCCCATTGAGTTGTTAGTAAAGAGGATTTGAGAGCGCAAAAACCTTGACGAGGTTAGACTCGAGCTAGAAATTTTTCCAAACAAAAACACGTAATCTTGTTATCTTTGTAACTGTATATCATGATAGAGAAAAGTGCTGATTTTTTATTTTTTTGTCAATATTGATTATTGAGTTGGTTTTTATCAAAAACAATATAATTAAAATGAACTTAGTTAATCATTACACGAAAATAAAATACATTGAAAGGACAAGAAAAGACAGGCACTCCATTTTTAATTTCTACAAATTAAAATAAAATTATATACATAAAATGTATGAATTTAAATTTAATTCAATTAATTTATATAATTTTAACATTCAATAAATTTAAATTCAAGAAATTGTATAACCAAAAGCATGTAATCTTTTAATTCGTTTCTTTTCTTAATTTGTTCGACGGCTTTTATAAAACCATGAATTCTTGCTGTCAAATTCTCATTAGTTTATTATGTTGCTGTATCTCTTGTTTAAACCTGTTTGGTCCGGCAGGAACTTTTATAAAAAAAAAATGTTATTGAAATAAAACAGCTATAAAGGTGCTTTAAAAAAAGTTAAAATAGAGTTTGATAACCTTGATATTGGAATGCTATAAAATATTGAAAAAAATTATTTGAAAGCTTTTTGTATATTTTTAATAAATAAAGAGTAAATAGTTAATTTTATTAGATTAAATTATAGTTTTTTAAGTAAAAATTAAATAACTAAACTAAATAAATATTTTGTTAATTATAATAAAAAAATGAATTTAAAAAATAAAAAAATAAAAAATAATGTAAAATAATATATTCTTCTTTATAATTTTGTAACTATTTAAGGGTAAAATAAAAATATAAAAAAATTAATTACATACTTATTATTAAAATTAATACTTTTTAAAAAATTTTAATTTATAATTTCGCTTAAAAACTCAAATATGCTTTCGTTAAATTTCTTAAAATTTTAAAAATCAAACATATGTTTTTCGCTTTAACAGTAGATATGCTCTCCTTGTCTCTAGAAGGTATGCTTGTTAGCGTTAGCCGTTGAGATCACTAGGATTATATGCTATCCAAAGGAGAGAAACTCAAACTACGAATAAAAAACTTGCTGACTAATGAATCTAATTTATTTTAATAAAAAAAGAAAACCTTGAGGTTTGTTTTAAATGGTCAATTTCTTTTTTTTTTTTTCCTTCCGTAATTGTCGGCCCTCTCACCAATGAACAGTATCCTACGTGCCACGTTCATCGGTCTCAGAAATTTCAGGGATCATTGGGAGGGAAAATGGCACAAATTGAATTAATTTTTTTCCTCTTGCATATATTAAACTTAATAGTTTATTTGTCTCAAATCGTTTACTTTAAGTCAATAATATTTGATTAATTAGGGAGGTTTAGAATTCATAAATCCAGCTTAATCAGAGAAGGGAAGATATTGGTATTCCTCGTGGCCAACTACCAGTTTCTTTCGTTGGCTTTATTTGGTGCAATATGTGGTGCATGCCTTTTCCCTGGCATAGTTGTTGTCGTCTTGTCGTCTTCTAACATTTACTCAATCCCTTTGCATCATTTTCCTAAGAGAAAAAAACTTAAAAAGGAGCTCTGCAGATAAGAATATCACCCCACCCAAAAAAAACACCAATGATTTTAATTCATTCACATTATTAAGAACAATATCCAAATGGGTCGTCTTGAACACCATTGAAGAGGGTCCTTTATTACATTCAAAAAAAAAAAAAAAGGAAAAACCATACCAAGTACCGTATAATCATATAAGACAAAGAAGTTTTCTTTTTGTTTCATGTATTAGTATTAAATTCATTTTTGTTAATATAATATTGTTTTCTTGTCAAATTTTCAAGATCCCAAACGCAAGTTTCTTATAGATAAAAAATTCAAGTTCCATTGATAGACGGGTAGGTAGAAAATTTGGACGCAAAAACACTTCCTACAATCCCTTTGCTGTATCGTGTAACTCCAACCATCTTTCACAATATAAAGTAGTCTCTTCTGTTATCACGACAAGGTGCTGATGAGTCAGGACGGCTGATCACCAGGATTTGCTCCAACTGTTTTTCAGTTCTTCAGGGTTTCAGTACTTATCAATCTTTCTTTGGACTCTGAGAAAGAGCAGCAGAAATGGCTGTAGGAGTTTTCAGCGTTGACGGACCTGTCAGCGGCTTCAATGGCAAGATCACAGTTTCGGTGGTGGTCACCTGCATCGTTGCTGCGTCAAGCGGCCTCATATTTGGCTATGACATAGGAATTTCAGGTGCGGTACTTCGTTTTATCCTTCAATCTTTAAATTATTATCTGATAATAATTTCAGCTATACTGGGTTAGGTAGGAACTAGGAAACATAGGTTTAAATTACAACGCCTTGGTCATTAAATTAAATTTTCATCTTTCATCTTTACAGAACTCAGTATAATATTCCTGTTGCTCTACTTTTTCCTTTGTTGTTATTTATAGTTTTGCCACTAAATTAGTAAATTGGATTCATTCATATATGCTTTTCAGTATACAAATGAAACAGATATTTAATACTCTCTGGACATAAATGGAGAATTATTTTCAAGTTTAATCTCATTCTCCATTAGAACAAAAAAAAAAAAAAAAACCATTATACGAGAAACAAAAGCACAAATGAACTTAGAGTAGAGGAAGATTATAAACGCCAGGGGGAGATTCAGGGGAATATTATTTCTATTTTTACAGAGCATATGGACATTTTAACTCAATGATGTCAAAAATGAAATCTACTAGTCTTACATTTTGAGAAATAAACGGTTATCACCTTGCTTTAGAAGTATCAAACCCTTGTCTGGATTTGGTCAAAAACTTTAGATTATTTCTGACTCAGAATTTGTCTCGGTTAGGCTGGCACTATACTGGATTACAGAATTATCTCAGGATAACGAAAACTGAATGCAATAATTCAACACAGGTAACTTTGACTGGTAGATGGTCTTACAAGATTAATTTTTTTTTAGAATAGTTTTTATTTTTCTAAGAACTTTGCCCAAAAGTATTAAAATCGCAATAAAAATTTTGATTAAGTGACGTCCAGATAGGTTAGTTGTGCACTTCAATTTGCTAGTCAATTTTGGACTAATGTAAATTTGGTATATATAATTTGCCATGTGGGTCCTTGTCATTATCAGATAACTATCAATTTTGTTTTATTTGATTCATCATAATTTTCAATGAAACATAGCTAAGCTAGCTAATTATATCTCCATTTGGATTCTACATCTTTTTCATAGTCTCCGGCCAGTTTGAAATCTTTTTATGAAGACTAGGGAAATCTGATGATACCTACTAACAAGAAAAGAAAAGCCTACAAATTGGGTTAACTAACCTAACAATTACAGAATTAGGTAAGTTGTTTAATAGGTGTGAGCTAATAAAATTAAACAAAAATTATCAAACATACTAGCAGTAAAATTTTTTAATTTTATAAGCAGGATTAAGACAATAATATATGATTCATAGTGTATATTTAAAAAATAAAAAAATTAATTTAAAAAAATTGAGATAGATACTATTTTAATTCTGTTTGTGAAATTAAAAAAAATTAAAATGTTAATCTATCAAATAATTTTATATAAAATAATGATTATGTATATGTCGGAAAGTATTTACAGTTTGGGAATATCTCCGTGCTTCTTTAAAATTGTCAAAAAAAGAAATATAATAAAGAGAATTAGATGAAAAGTGACGTCAAGAATTCATTTGAGAATTCGATTAAAGGACTCTCATCACACGAAAAGTGCATTTATGGTTGAACCCTTAAAAACTCTTGAATAGAACTTAACCTACGGAATATTGAGCGCATTTAAATGTTTACATTAATAATTATAAGCTCATATCCTTTTCTTGATAACGGCTTTGAACTTTGAAAGAAGAAGAGATGGGACGAAAAATAATAGCAGACTATACTAATTCACAAGAAAAAAGTATAACTGATGGTTGCAATGGAATTTTAAGATTGGTTAAAGTACACAAAAACTTGAATCCTCTGCTAAAGCTGACACATCGATCCCTGGTGCTGCTGTCAAAATTTACAGGAGGTGTGACAACTATGCAACCATTTCTTAAGAAATTTTTCCCATCAGTGTTAAGAAAAGCAGCGGAGGCTAAAACAAATATCTATTGTGTGTATGATAGTCAAGTTTTAACGTCATTTACTTCTTCACTCTACATCGCTGGTTTGGCTGCATCACTGGTTGCTGGCCGCCTCACCGCGGCAATTGGTCGAAGAAACACGATGGTTTTAGGTGGCCTCACCTTCCTTGCTGGTGCTGCCATTAATGGTGGCGCCGCTAATGTTGTCATGCTTATCTTAGGCCGTATCTTGCTTGGATTTGGAGTTGGTTTCACCAATCAGGTAACTATAGCTAGGTGCTCCAGACTCTTTAAAAATTTCAATAGCATTTCAAATTTTGATAATCCTTCAAATAACTAATGGTTAGAAATGTAGACATGTTGGATCTCACCATATAATAATTTCCAAACAAGGCAAGCTTTAAGCAAACGCAATAATTTTGACTATAAAATCTGGCAATTTCTAAGTACTATTAAAGTATGTCCAAGTCAACTTGATCACGCTTGTACTAATAAATGGACTAATGCACTAGCAATTTTTATTCAACTTGTTTGCATAATTAACATTAAAATTTCTTGTAAACTTCAATGAAGGCAACTCCTGTATACCTCTCCGAAGTGGCACCACCAAAATGGCGAGGTGCTTTCAACACAGGCTTCCAATTCTTCATAGGCATTGGGGTGGTGGCAGCAAACTGCATAAACTTTGGTACTGCTAAACGCAGTTGGGGTTGGCGCCTCTCTCTTGGCCTCGCCATGGTACCCGCTGCCATTATGACAATAGGCGCACTCCTCATTTCGGACACTCCCAGCAGTCTAATAGAACGAGGCAAAGTGGAGCAAGCCCGACAATCACTTCGGAAAGTCCGAGGGAAAGATTGTGATGTGGAAGCGGAGCTTGCTGAGCTTAAAAGGGCCAGTGATGTAGCCAAAGAAGCAAAACGAGAACCCTTTGTGACAATATTTGAGAGGCAATATAGGCCTCACCTGGTCATGTCAATTGCCATACCATTTTTTCAACAGGTTACCGGGATTAACATCATTGCATTCTATGCACCGATTCTGTTCCAATCAGTGGGCTTTGGAAATGATTCAGCTTTGATAGCAGCTATCATACTGGGTTTAGTTAATCTTGCGTCAATCCTTGTGTCTACCGGTGTAGTTGATCGGTTTGGTCGGAGGTTTTTATTCATGGAAGGAGGAATTCAAATGTTTGTCTGTCAGGTATGCGCTTGCTCTTGTTAATTGTTACTTGCTTATTTTTACTTTCAAGCTCTTCTTCCTTTCAGGGTTAACTGCACTCCAGAGTAGGGATATTAAAGGGCTACACATGTCTGTGCTATTTGTGTAGCCAGGAGCCCATTGGATCCAGAAAGAATACCTTAAAAAAAAAAAAAACCTAAAAGCAGCTTTGGGTTATTTATCGGGCTTAACTTGAGGCCTGGTTGCAGGCCTAGAAGGAATTCAAAAACCCATCCATGATATTCTATATCAATTAGGGCTTAACCAAGCCGTTATTTACATTTTTTTAGGGGATGAATTTTCATAACGTTCATATTCAATTTTCCGCACTTAAAAATATTTTTTAATTGTTCTTAGATCTTGAATCTTTTTATATTAAAAAAAAAAAAAAACAAAATTTATCTTGTTTGGAAACTTTATACAGATCGCGGTAGCAATCGTGCTAGCAGTTACAACAGGGGTTTCAGGCACCAAGGAAATAAGCAAGGAATATGCCATATTGGTACTGGTTCTAATGTGCATCTACGCAGCTGGGTTTGGTTGGTCTTGGGGGCCTCTCAGCTGGCTCATTCCAAGTGAAATATTCCCCATCAACATTCGACCCACGGGCCAAAGCATCAGCGTTGCGGTCAACTTTGCAACCACCTTTGTGCTGTCCCAAACCTTCTTAACTATGCTTTGCCACTTCAAATATGGCACCTTCTTGTTCTACGCTGCTTGGATCGCGTTGATGACCATTTTTGTCGCCCTCTTCTTGCCCGAAACAAAAGGAATTCCTCTGGACTCCATGAATTTAGTTTGGGAGAAGCACTGGTATTGGCGTCGGTTTGTTTGTGGTTAATGCTAGGCACATTATCATTTGAGGCAATATTGCTGGAATATTGACAACGTCCGTTTCATTTAGATGTTTAATACTTAAATATGGTGTCATTTCATACTCGTTCATGGTTTATATACAACAACACGCATGAATTAGTATTAATATTGAATGATATTTGTATGAAGTCTCATCATCAATCAATCAGAAACATGTGATACTGGCCACATAGTGAATGCCGCCCGATCAATGTTGACGCCTTATATTGCATTAATAATCTAGGTAGGCCAAGTTAATTACAATTGTCGTAGAGAGAGTTACATACATAATCAAGGCTGCAAACAGTTCTTTTTCAAGCAAAGCAGAAATCCCATAAAAAAAACGACGGGTATCAGAACTCATAATTTTGGAATTAGGTGAGACTGTAAGTTTTAATAGATATATAATCCAACCTTCCTTACCGAACTTGACAAAGCATTTTATCAATTTGTCATAAAGATTGTCCCAAGAGGGAAAATTTTAATCATACCTCTTACCCACCTATTCTAAAAAATCATCATTAGTTATATTGTTTCTTTAATCTAATAATTTTATGCAATATATTAAAATATACGAAATAAATTGTATATAAATTTAGTTTATTTATATTTAAATGTGTCAACTTGTTTAAAACATCACAGTTTTTACATTGTAAAAGTGTTAAAAATACAAAACACACTTAAGATATATTTAACACGGTTGTGAAACCTATTTAATTTTAATGTAATATATAAACTGTAAAATTTATTTTAATTTTTAAACTTTTAATTATGATAATTTTTAATATAAGTATGTAAAAACTATTTTTAACATTTAATTTTGATATACACTCGTTTAACATGTAATTAATTTTTTATTTTAATAATTAAAAATTATAATTTAATTTTAGCATGATTGTGACTCATTCACATTGGATCAAATAAACTGTGAATCTAAAAGTTTGAACTATTAGATAAAAAACAATAATAAATCAATAAACTTGAATAATCTCTAGTATGTTCATCATCATATTGAAACTCATCAAATTTAAAATTCAATCTACACAAACCCATACATGATACTAAAGTTTTAATTTATTAGATTAAAAATGGTTAAAATTTAAATTCTAAGACATTAGGTTTTAATGGCCATCGTAATAAACTACCTCATCCTTATAAGACTTTTAGATGTTATTAGGTGACATTTTTCTTTGTTTTCTATCTTTCTTTTTCTTTTAAAAATATTTTTTTCTTTATTTTTTGACTTTTTAATTGAATTTGGCCTTTGGGGCAAATACTTGTGTTTGTATATGTAGCTTGTACTATTAAAATAATGAAAAAGATTTAGATGAAATTTCTCTTTTATAAAATTCGTAACATTTTTTTACTAAAATTGATTATGTAAAATCTAAATTTTAAAATCAAAATTGATAAATTAAAAGATTTTTATTACATAAATTAAATATAAAAATTTTAATTTTTTTTATTAAATTATGTTTAATAAAAAATTTCATAAATTCCACATAAAAAACTTCATATTCTTCCTCTATAGAGCAATGGATGTATAAAGCTCTTGGTTTGAATTTGATACATAAATGCTTCATTCAAAGTTGCATAAATTTGTTGACCAACTTGGTTGAAATTGGCAAGTTTGTTTTAAATGCCAAAAAAATCTTTAAACTGAGGAATGCATTTGTGGATTAATTTGACTTCTATACAATAAAATTTAGCTACTTGAATATATATATATATAT
Source organism: Durio zibethinus (assembly GCF_047325235.1). NCBI lineage: Eukaryota > Viridiplantae > Streptophyta > Magnoliopsida > Malvales > Malvaceae > Durio > Durio zibethinus. The sequence continues at coordinate 33,059,906 of NC_143162.1, forward strand.
TTATATATTTATATTAGTACTAGTATTTTCAAACTTAATTTATTATCCTCCAACTCCAAGCTTGAAAATACAATTAAGGTGATGAAGTCAGGGGTTATGAACTTTGAATTTTGAAGCTTGGAATTTATACACGCGCGGGTACAAACACACACACACATATATATATATATATATATATATATTTATGGCATTGACATTGCATTTTGGCACTTCATTATGGGACCACCCATATTAAAATGGATTACTAATACTACTTGTTGGTATATTAGTAAAGAATTTTTTTTAAAAATATCTAATCTACTTTTAATTTCTCAAATTTGTATATATTTAACTTATTTGAGGAGCACATTTTCAAACATGCAACATTGAGAATCATTTCAACATTATATCATTTGAGCTAATAGTCGATTAGCTACGATTATATGAATTTGTGTTTTCAAAGAGTACTCCATCTGTTAAAACTCTGTAGTCCAAAAATCTAGAGTTTGAATTTAGAGAAAAGAATGTCTATATTAGAATGAGAGAAGGGTATCTCTCATTTGCAAATCAAAATGATCAATACCATAAAAAAACCTTAAATTTGTGAAATAATTAAAATTTTTTAACATGACATCATAACAATTAGTATAAATTATTATTTACAACATAGGAACATTTGTTATGATCAATATATATTATTTATTCACAATAACAAATAGAACATATATGTTTATATAATTAGCCTAATCGATATCATTTCTGATAAACATTTCTGATAAATCCACCTATAAGTATAAAATATTAAGATCTACTCCTTTTTAACAGTCCTAAGAAGCAAGTATAGGTATGCAATAAGTAAAAACCTCAAATAATTCCTCTGTTATAAACTATATATATATATATATATATTAATTATGAATCTTTTTTCTTTTTTGTTATCCAAGCAGATATATATATATATATATATATATCCTTGTTAAGTATGTTGTATTTTCCTAGAAAATGAAATAGCAATGTCAGATTAAAGCCTCATTTAACATGATGTACGTATCAAAGTTTGCAAACTGAATGGAAAGAAACAAAGAAAGAAAGGGTCGAATATGTCCCCTTTGATAGACAAACTAAAATTAAAATGCATCACCAACCAACTGTGATTGAAAACTGTCTGCAATGCCTTACTGTCCAGTACCCTAACCATATATATAATTTATATGTACTGAAAAAAATGTAGGACCCAATTCATAGATCTCATGCATATACCAATTTATAGGGATCCCAATCCAACATAACTATACTTGATCAAAATTAAATGCACGCATTGCATTTGCAGTAGTTAACCATAGTGATGAATCCATGCATTAATATTTCATCATTTCTTTTTAAAATGTGGTCCCCCCTTTGGCCTTCCCCCACAGAGAAATGCTGTACTTCTTTCAGTCTTGACTGCTTCATCAGTTTGGTGGTCAGTTCCCTTACTTCCTTCCCCTCTTTTATTTGCTTCTCTCGTCTTTTATCTGATCCCTTTTTGTTTTCTCAAAATTTTTATTTAGTTTCATCCCATGTCAGGAGTTATAATCCACATACTTGTATTACATTCTATTCAATCCTTCTAATTCTAAATTTCTGCATGAAATCTTGGATCAATGGCAAAGAGTAGGTCTATAATCTTGAGGTCTCAAGTTTAAGTTTCATTGTGTGTCGATTTGATTCATCTTTATATTAATTATCCAATTATAGATGTTTTAATTTATTAGTTGGTTCGTTTGTTTAATTAATATAATATTTTTATATAAACTTAATAAAAATAATAATAATCTTCTAAACATGCATGAATATTGCATGAACCAATAGGTGTCTTTGCCAAAGATTTTTTTTTTTTTGGTTAGGGAATTAGGGAATTCAAATCCCAATTTTGAACCAAATGCTCAAGTGTTATGCATGAGAGAAATTAAGTTGTAATAATTGATTCAATGTTTTCTCCAAATATTGTTGTTGCGTGTACGAGTATGTTTTGATTTTCGGTAGTGTGAATGGTCAAAGTTCAGTTGTTGTGCTGTAATTATTACGGGACACTGATGAAGCAAAAAATATGAAGTGCAAGTAAATCAGACTGATTAATAATATTGCTATTCGAGAGTTTGCTGCTCTCATTGTCTCACATGAATTATAGCCTTTCATGATCCTCCCATGTAACACTTTCGCTTCTTCTTACTTATACTTAAAGTGCCTTCATGGCTTTTCTACCGCCTTTTCACTTTCAGATAACAAAACTAAAAGAAATCATGATCAACTTCAAAGCCACAATTTCCATGACTGCTTGAAACTTGAATCTTGAAAAGCTTATATATCATTATCAATCTTTTCTTTCTTGAAAAAAGGCTATATACACTCGTTTAATACACTTATTTCAAGCACTCATATAACATTTAAGTTTTCAAAATTGAATTATAGTCCATAAAAAATTTTAATTCTTTTCACAAATTCTTAGAATAATTAAGAAATAATTGTGTGAAGTGAGTGTATCAAATGAATGAATGTAACACTGTTTTTTTTATTAATCTCTCAAAAGTTTTGAATGCTATAAACAAGATGTTTAAGAAGTCATAACATTATAAAGAGGTACAAGACTGGTTTTTTTTTTTCCAGATCAAGGATATAGCTTTTGATGATAAGAAAAATATATAATTAATGAGTGTGAATAAAGATTTTAGATTTTATAAGTTTATTTTCTCATCTTTTTATTTTTTAATTTACTTATATATGGAATTTTTTTACATTAAAAACATATAACTACCTAACTTCCCTTCTTCCATGTTAAAAAACTTCACTCTATTGTTTGAAGATAATACTTTTGATATTGAAGATCATTTTCAATTCTACACATTTAATTCTTTTTTTTTTTTGTATAAATATATAGAGCATTACAGCTTTAACCTCTACAATTCTCTACAGAATCCCAATCCATGCAAGTACCACCCGTTTGCATGTTTCTTATTGTTTAATAATGAAAACTGATTTCATCCAATTTCCATTTCAAAGCAATAATCTCTTTTTCAGGCAATAGAGATTTGCAACAACTGTTACCTTAAATTTAAGAATATATGTAAGTATGTATACATCGATATATATTATTAATTAGAGGAGCTAAAATGGAGATCACCATCTTTACTAGTATAATTCATACTAGTAGCTAGTAGCTGGCTAGTAAGCCACACCCAACAGAATTAATAACCACTTTTATAGAAGAAGCATTATGTTTCCCTATAGATTACGATTAACAAAGTTTTTATATTCTCTCATATACCTACTTATTGAAAGGCAACCAATATGGCTATATACAATTAATTGGAATTAAGAGTCACGAGTAATTGATCAACAAATATCTAAAATTGATTCACCTCAAATTTTCAATCATAATCTATTTTTGTTTCTTTCTTTCTATGGAGTTATGTATGACACCTACAATATTTCATTGTTGTTTTTATTATTTTGGTATAAAGAAATCTCAATCTAATGATAAAATAAAAGGGTTTCAATTGTTGAGATTTGAATATTATATTTATTAAATATCACTTTTTAAAAATAATTATATAAATTAATTGATGAGTTAAATTTTAGATTCATTTCATTGGCGTTCTTTGTTAATATCTCTATATTAACTCAATTTGAACCAGTTTATTGAAATTATTTTTAAAATAAAAATTCATCATTTTCTCTTTTCTTTTTTTATTCTGGGTTTCATAATATGAGACCTAATTAAGCCAATCTCAACAGCGGATCCAAGCCATAATTAATTTTTCATTAAATTGTGGGACTTAAAATTGGTGATTGTGTACCCACTTTTAAGTAAGTGACAATGGGATTAAAATCCTATTTTGGGGATCAAAACGATTCACGTAATTCATTAGTGAGAATAGTAGATTCTGACAGTTATTCTCATATGTGGGAAGTGATTTAATTAGAACCTGTTGAAATTAACATTGAGAGAGAAAGACATAGTCGAAAGGGAGTGGAACAAAAACATAAATGAAGGGAAGAAGAGGTGGGTTGAGAGCATTAAAACAGAAGGGGAGAAACCGGTGGTGAGAGTGACGATGAAAGATGTTGAAGAAAGCGAGGTGGTTTTCAATGGTCATCCCTTGAATTCTGCATTTAAGTGAATTCAAGATGGCAGTTAATGAAGGCAGGTAGACTTACTTAGAACACCCTCTCTCTATCTCTCTCTCAATGCCTGCCTTTAATGGCTTTGGAATTGGAATGCCCTTTCTTTTTTTTTGTTGTCAAAGATCACTTTCTACAAATTACTCCAAATATTTCAAACTTGGAGGGATGGGGAGGGATTCATTAGTTTACAAAAATACCCTTAGTTTGGAAAAGAAGGACGTTAAATGTTGTCTGCTGTTTTGACTACTTGTAATGAAATGGGTTGGTATTTATGTCATCTGCTGTCTAGTCTCTATTTAGGGTCCCTCACCAATTTATAATTGGTTGGTGAAATTCGGCAAAGGACATCCGTTAACGTGTAACCTCCCATGCACACGCAACGAACAACTTACCGTATATTTCTTTTCTTTTTTCCTGCTTCCACACTCTGCCTTTTTCGAGTGAAAAGGTATTCCCCATATCACGGGCGCCGAGTTCAATTTATACACACACACACACATATATATATATATATATATATGAATATGCTGGCAGTTATATGTTAAAGTTAATAATCAAACTTAAATTTATCAAATTTGAAAGTTGGTCATTGTATTATTAATTAAAGGCGAATCTAAAATATAAATCATTGAAGGATTTTTATGGTTATTTAAGTTATGACTATCTCGTACAGAGAATTGAAAACAGGGCCTTGTTTGCTGGTCCAAGAAGATAAAGAGTTACTTTCCAACAGAAGGAAATTGGAATTTTGGGACATGAGGATAACGTGCTGATGAAACTTGATAGGTATGGTGCTTTTAAGAAAGGAGAAAAGGAAAAGAAAGTGTGGGGGAAGACAATCAATTTGAGCTCATGGGTTTTTTTTCCTTTGGATATAGCTGAGGGGGGGGGGGGGGGGGGGGAGGGGTGTTGAGAGTTTTAAGTTCATGGAGTGATTAATTGATATAGGTATTGAGATATGGGATTTGTTTAATAGAAAAGGGAGGGGTGTTGAAAGCTTTAAAAGTTTTAGTTCTTTGAGTGACTCAATTGTGGAAGTTGGAGTTATTTATGTTATTAAAGATTCATTGGCATTCAAGACCTTCCCCCTTCAACTGTATACAGACTCTCCACATTTAATGACCTTCCCCTTCCACACCTCTCGAGTCTCACCGCCTTTCTTTAGTTCCAAAAGCACTTTAACTTTTGGCGTTTTGGCTTGGCTTGGCTTGGCTTTGTTTTGAGTTGGTCAGCACTGTCAAATATATATGGCTTGAAAGTTGAAACCCGAGGCAGGATTATGTAATGTCACGTAAGCACAGTTAAGTTTAGTTGTATTGGCAGGGCTTTTAGGAGCCATCAAGATCAGGTGAAATACATATATAATTCACCAAAGAGAGGTTTGTTAGAACTTCACATCTTAGCTTTGAAAAGCAGGAGCTTGGATTGGAGCTGTGTAGTTAATTGAAGAGCCAACTTGGAATGCACGTCATGCATATGTAGGCACTTCCTTTTGGTTAATTTCTACCTCCATATAACTTGCCCTCCTATTAGATTCTTCCCTTGTAGTTATATGCCATTACACCCCAAATTTCAGCCTATATAACCACCTAAAACTATTTCACCATTTGATCAGTACCTCTCTGAAAAGATAGAAATTAAGAGAGTGGAAAGCTAGCTAGCTAGCTTTTGGCTGTATGGTCTCCTTTCAAGCCCCCCTCTCTCCTCCAGACATGATCAGAAAGACGATCCAGGAGTTAGAGAATTCATCAAAGAAGAGAAAGTTGGAAGAGCCGCAAGAAGGTGATCGTGAAGAAACTTTCGAGAAGCGTGGGAAAGCCGAAAGCACGAAATCGATGTTTGATATGGAGCTACACCTTGAGACTCCATTACCTTTGGAGTGGCAAAGATGTCTTGATATTCAGGTATATATAAAAATATTCTTTGTAATGGAATTTCTATATGTTCAAATTCCAAGATATCTAATCAGATTAACCTCAGATGAAGGATATGGTTCAGCAGTAGTAAATAGTAAATACTGTTACACAAACAATACCATAACCTTATAATTGTTTTGGCTTCCTCTATGTTCAGTCAGGGCAGATACACTATTACAATACGAGGACCCATGCGAGAACTTCTAGGGATCCAAGGAGAAGCCCCGAACCCCCTAGCCCTGGTCATCACGTGAGCCTGGACCTTGAGCTAAACCTACCATGTGATTCAGTAAGGAAAATTGATGCAACAGATCATCATCAGCAATTCAACAAGCACAACTCTGTTACCACCACAAACGCTGGTGCAGTTGATAAGAAGATAAACTCATCAGGAGGATTAACGCACAACCTTTCATGGTTGGCAGTGGAGGAGGATGATGAGCAACATCAAGAGATGGTAGCAACAGTGTGCATGCGGTGCCACATGTTGGTGATGCTATGCAAGTCATCACCTGCATGCCCTAACTGCAAATTCATGCACCCACCAGACCAATGCCCTCCAAAACTATTCAGGCAAAGGCTTAGCCTCCTGTGCTAGCTAGTAAGGATCATCATCAAGTTTTTAAGTTTAGGATAACATCCACTCCAACGTGTGTTAATTAAATTTTTATTTCTTAATTCGTCTTGAAAAGCTAAATAGTACTCCTGTCTAAAGGCATTAGCTAATATATATAAAGCTTCTTAATCTCCAATGAAAAATGTCTACTGATTGAGAGAGAGAGAGAAATGAAACCAACTCACATAGTTTACTGACTTGTCTAATGTAGATATGGTTATGCTTTAGATTCCTAATTTTGTTTAAGAAATCCGATATGATGGTGCCTCACTGAATTCACCAATTCAATTTGCAATCAAAATCTAACTTTCTCTCTTTTTTACATGCATAGCTATCCCTTAAAAGAAACCTCTTGCCTCTGATGCTTTGCCTGTTTCAATATAAAAGCTAAAATGCAGCCTCAAACCTCAATTCCAATGTACCTGTTTTCCTAAACCATCTAATTCCATAATCAGCACTTTATTTTAATCGTTTCTCTTGTTACATCATAAAACAGTCTCTGATCGTCCAGATGAATGAGCAAAAGCCATGAACTTTTTTTTTTTTTTCCAGTCGGTATCTTCACTGTGTAAATAGGAGCAGCCTTGAATGGGTTTATGAAGATTAATCAGAAATTAGTTCATCTAATATAAATTAAGACTGTTTAGCATTTATTGGCTTCATTGTGGGGTGAATAGTTGTAGTGGCTGTGTAAATTTTGAATTTAAAGTACAAGACAATCATGCGAGATAAAATTTTAACTCTTTTGTCCCTAATTACTTGAGAATTTTACAGAGTAGAAACCTTAGTAAAATTTCTAGTTGTAAATGCCAACTACAATGTCAGGCACTGGTGGCAATATTCAGCTGCATCGGATGTGCTGCAATGCTACAGCCGAGATTGATCTGGTATAAAATGAGAAAATAGCCCCCAATTCCCATCAAGCAAGAACTGATTAATTGAGACTGCTATAGAATACTGGCACAAACTATATAGCAAAGATGAGGAAAAAGAAGTTCAAATGTTATCACCAGCATTAGTTACAGGGTTATGAAATTAGGTAGCAAGACTACCTGAAAGTATCTGAAAGAAGTGTGCTTGCAAACATCATTGTCTACTACTCTGGTTGGAGATTGACTCTATAACTGTGTACAAAGTTCCTAATGGTATTTCTTCATATATTGTCTATACAGATTAAATTACTACCGCATCTCTTGGTTGCTATCATATTTCCTGAGGAAGAGGTGGAGATGATTCAGAGGAAGGTGTTTTCAGTCTGAAACTTGCCATCAAGGCAATGTGGTCCGAAGACCATAGAGGAGATGGAAGACCAACCCCCACGCTTTCAGAGTCGAGAAGTTCCAATAAACCTTCTACCGTCAAACTGTCAGCTGTTGGAGAACATCTATATAGTCAGAGAAAAGCACTTAAAACATAAATCCAATGAGCCAATAACTAATATAAATTACAAAAATTTCTGTTATTGTACAGCAAAACTTGAACAGATAGATAGAAACTAGATATAACCATATCCTTCAACTACATTAATATGAACATGAACTTAAAAAGTAAGTTTCACAAAACAGTCTGGTCATTCTCATGGGAACAGGGGTAACTTTCCAGGATGACAAAAGTTAATTGATAGTGGCTTTGAGAGCACATGTAAATGATATGATTTTTGTTTAGACTTGGAGGAACAATTTGTTTGGAGGTGTCTAATTGTTTCTCAATTCAATTTAAGACTCTCGTTGAGGCTTAAAGGCTAGGAAAAGTCCATTCATAAAAGATGGTTAGCAAAATCTACAATAATCTACAATCACTCTGCTCAGGAAGATGAAAGACTCATTTTAAGTACTATATAATCTACAATCAACTAGTACACTTCTGTTTTCTGGGGTATGCAAAAGTATTCCACCAACGCAGTAATAACACAACTGGTTGTACTATTTAAAACATATCATGACATTAAAAAAAAGAAAACACACACACACACACACAAGTATTACAAGATCTTAATGCATAGATAATGGTTCCCAACCAATATGTAAAGAAATAAAGATTGTGGCAACATTTCCAACATAAAGCCCTAATTCTAGATGCTATGTAGGATTCATCTGTATAAGATGTTAAAGTTCATGCATGTACTAAACCAAATTTTGCCCAGCAAATCCAGATAACATTAACCTACAATGAAACTAAAAGTTCCTGTCCAAAATAAACTCGAAACTTACAAAAAAGCAACCATCAATGCCATAAGCCTCACTGGCAAAGGGTAAAGAGTGAATCTGAAGGGAAATTAAAAACATAGTTCCTTATCTAACCAAATAAATAGGTCAATGACCATGCTAGGTCAAAGCGGTAAAGTCTCCTTCATGATTGAGTTACTATTCAATGTGTATTAGGAGTCACCTCTAACACATACCTACTTACTAAGTCATGCATAAAAGAATACTTTCCCCAATTTTCAGGTAAGCAGATCTTCCCAGTTTCCCAAGGCACCAAAACTAAGAAGCTCAATCTTTATCTTGTAAGACATATTTAGCAAAGAAAGAGTTCCCCATATTCTCACAGCTACCAATAATAACTAGCACATCACAACACCCATTTATAAGGCTCAATGTGATTGGTGCATTACAATGATGGGATAAGTGTTGCTGAACATGTAACTGCGCTAGATGTTATGTCACAGGCTCACAGTATCACAACCAGTGCTAGTAGATTTCTTTTTCCTGATAATGTTATTTAAGGACCACATAACAATCATTTTAAGCTGATGAATTAACATTAAGAACTGTATGATTTTAAGAAAATCTCAACTACCAGCTTGGAAATACCCTGTCAATTAAGAAAAGATATTGAGAACAGATTATGGCATTGCAAAATTTAAAAGCAAACAACACGATGGTCAAATAAAACTGAGCTATTTGGAAAAAAAAATTCACAAGGTCAGCCAATTGATCAAAGGTAACTCAAATTATGGGGTAAAGTATACCTGTGTAGAGAATATAATCCAAGGTTCCAACGGATCTAGGAGTGTAGTGGGTAAACAAAGGCTCATGATTGTCAGGGTTCATCCTATTCAACTGTTTTGCTTCAATCCCAGTGGAATGGAAAAATGAGGCATATGCACTAACCTGTAAAACAACTTTTCCTGCATGAGCATATTAAGGTCAACGCTAGTGAAAATCATAACACATGATGATGATGATGATGATGATGACGACGGCCGTGACGAAAACAAAAATGAAATACATGAGAAGAAAGGGGGCTCTTCTACTTCCACACACAGATGGATAAGTCGAGTATCAATTAAAATTATAAAAATAATAGTTATACAAATTAATTATATTCCAGGAACCAGATCTAAACTGATGAAAAGGATTTTCAGTCTTGCTATAAGCATTGTATATAGCAATAAGAATGCAGCATGCCTTAAAATTGTGTGGCAACCAAATATGAGCTCATAATAAAAAAGTAGAATGCTAGCATGAAAGATGAAAATGTATATATTCATTCGCTTTCCCAATAATATCTGATAAACAAACTATGCTTGCAGAGGGATGGAAAAATATCCCAGATACATCAAAGAAGGGAGATATAAGCATATATGGCCTTCAATAACGTCAGAATATGAGCCAAGGATAGGAAGAAACAATATTCTTACAAGAGCCAAAGAGTGTTTAAGCTTGAGAATCTGATATATACCCAGTGGATCAGTTTCCTCCCCAGAAACAGAATCAATTCTGCCTGTCACTAGAAGCATATGAGGATCACTGCAGTGGTTAATAATGAATTAGACACTGATCTATGTAAATATATGTATATATATATATATAAACAAATTCAGAATATGAAAACTTTAAACAATGCCAAAAGTAGCACTTTTCTCACTAAAAGCTTGTAAAAGATCTAAAAGAAACTAACTATTTTTTACAATATCATGTTCATAAATATGCAAAATAAATGGGCAAAGGCAAGATTAAAAAGGCAAGAACCATAACAAGAAAAAAGCAGCAGTCCCTTCACTTGGCAATTTTGCAGCAAATTTTAGAGATAAGCAAGTTTATCTTAGATTTCCTTTATTTGATAATATTTTCACTTTAGTTTAAATTCATTGAGAAAAGAAAATGAAATGAACCATAAATGGCAACTTAAAACCACTAGTGATCCTTTGAATATAGACCACTATGTCACTGACAGCAGAAAACTAACCTTGCAGGAGGAGAGTTCACATCTCCACAAATCAATATAGGAATCTTTGATTGCGAAATTTTTTCCAGTCCACAGACAAGGTTTGCAACCTTGACATTGGAAAAGAAGAGGGGGGGGGGGATATTGTTAGAAGGATACATTCTGCTGTTTTAAAGAAAATTTGAAATGTAGACATCTATTTGGGGAAAAAAACCTGGTATAACTTTACGTCTGGCAATTCAGTGTTTGCATGTATATGTGTATTTGCCTGAGGTTGAAACCATGGCCATGTGAGTTTACCCAGATCTAGTGATATAAAGCTGGAAAATATCATATACATAGAGTACCACACAAATTCTGGATTGAAAGTCATCACTGATTCTGCTATTTCTTATTGCTTCTAATATTACAATAAGAGCAACATTGTCCTGCAAAACCAAAATAAAGATTCAGAAGAGAGAAAGGAGGAGCAGATAAAACAAATAACTGCAGCAGAAACAAAATTAATCAGGACGTTATGCAAATTAATAACTGTGTAATTAAGATATAATACCTTCATAAGGCGAATACAACCCTCATTTTTTAGTTCAGGTTTCAAATCTTTGACCACTAACTGTGCCCTCTGATCAAAGTCAAGCTACAGCCACAAGTTAAGAATTATAACCATACAACTTGAAAGTATATTCACTCAACTTAGAGATTCACCTCATATTTCATGATTTCTTTGAATAGGTTATCACGGTAAAAAGTTGCACATCCCTCACTTGCATATTGGCGACTAGAAGTATACAACTGGAAGACATCCAAAAATATTATTTTATTAATATTATAGATCACATAGCATGTCTTATATCATGCTATTGTAATCATGCTATTTCTAAATTAGTTTAGATTCTTAAACATTCTTTAGTATATTTGATCAAATTAAGAATGTTTAAAGCACTTTTAGGGATATCAATGCATGTTTCCTAACTGTGGAAAACCGATTCCTAACTAGATTTGATTAGGTGTCATTCACTTAGTATTTTGGTTGTTTCCTAAATAAAAGGGATTTGGTTCATTGATCAAATTCTTACTTGGTAGTTCCCATTTATTGTTAGAGTATTTTTAAGTGATTTGTTATTATCTCTAGAATATCATGAGATTTGCTAGATTTGATGTTTTAGCTATATTTTTACTTTTGTACTCTAAAAAGTTTTTTAAGAATTCATAAATAAGATTCTCATGAATTTTTTCATGGTATCAGAGCGCTCATCCCGAATCATCAAAACCTATACATATATATATATATATATATATTTTTCTATCTATCTATCTATGCCCTGGCAAACAGCACAGGTGTGTCCGAGTCCTCTATTTTGCCTATCATTGGTCACAAACTCAATGGACAAAACTTCATCCAATGGTCTCAATCAATGATGTTGTTTGTCTGTGGAAAAGGTAAGGAAGATTATCTCACAGGAATGGTTGTTTCACCCAGCGAGGATGACTCGAAGTACCAAACCTAGAAGTTGGATGGTAATGTTGTGGTTGATCAATTCTATGACCAACGAGATTGGTGAGAATTTCATGTACTACAAAACTGCCAAGGAAATTTAGAATGTTGCGAAAGAAACCCACTCCAACGTAGATAATACGTCTATAATATTTGAGATCAAAAGCACTCTACATGACCTATGGCAAGGAGACTCATCTATCATGAAATATTTTAATTCCTTAACTCGTTATTGGCAGCAATTAGATATCTTTGAAGAAATAGCATGAAAGTGCCCTGACGATAGCCAACAATATGGGAAAATAGTGGAGTAAGACCGAGCTTATAAGTTTCTACTTGGTCTAAATAAGAGCCTTAATGATGTTCGAGGGAGAATTCTTAGCATCAAGCCATTACCCAGCATCGAGATGAGAGTAAAAGGAAAGTGATGCTAGGGACATCATGCAATCCACAAGAGATAGAAAATTCAGCACATGCTGCACGAGGACCAAAATCCTACCAAGGTGGTGAAAATCGACAAATGAAAAGTAATAGACCTCAGTCTGACCACTATCAGAAGGCAGGACACACATGGGAAAATTGTTGGCAAATCCATGGGAAACCTGTTGACTACAAACCACATTCTACTCGAAATCGAGAGTCATGGAAATTTTGTCACCACTGAACAACTCCAACACCCCCGGAATCAAGCCCGTTCAATAAAAAGCAGTTGGAACTCCTTCAAAAAATTGTTTAACAATCTCTTTAGAACACTGAGTCAGTTGTAAGCACAACATTTGTTATACAAAAAGGTTAACTCTTTCAATGCTCTACTTATGCAAAATGGAAAATCAAGATCTTGGATTGTTGATTCAAAGGCATCAGACCATGTGACTAGTGATGCATTGGTGTTCCATGAATACAGCCCATGTTCTGAAACCTCACAGTTCCAACAGCAGTGGGTCATTCTCCGGGGTAGTCGGGATAGGGTCAGTCATTATTTCAAAGCACATAACACTTTTCACTGTTCTTCATGTCCCTAATTTACATTGCAACCTTCTGTTTATTAGTAAAATTACGAGAGATCTTAATTGTGTTACTAAATTTCTTTCTAACATGTGTGAATTTCAGGGCTTGGATTTGGGGAAGAAGATTGGCAATACTAGGATGTGTGCTGGAGTCTATTCCTTATAGATTAAGAATCTAAGAGACAATCATGGAAGAGTACTTGTTCAATTTCATCTTCTAATAAGAGTCAAGAAAATACAATTATGTTATGGCACTATCATTTAGGACATCCAAATTTCTTGTACCTCAAAAAATTGTTCCTTGATTTATTCAATAAAGGTTCTAAGTCTTATCAATATGAAATTTGTCAGTTTTCCAAATACATTCACAATTCATCTCAAAGTCAACCATACAAATCAACTCATCTTTTTTCTATAATACATACTGATGTTCGGGGACCATCGAGGGTTATCAATATTACAGGCTCTAGATGGTTTGTTACCTTCATTGATGATCACAGCAAAGTTTCATGGCTATTCCTCATGAAAGACAAGTCAGAGGTTAGTTCAATATTTCAAAATTTCAACAAGATGGTACAATCTCAATTTCAAGCAAAAATTCAAGTGCTCAGAACAAATAATGGGCGAGAATAATATCACTCAGTTCTTGGATCTTACTTGTTAGATCAAGGAATTATTCATCAAAGCTCATGTACTGAAATTCGTCAACAAAACAAAGTTGCTGAATGGAAGAACAGACACCTAATGGAAGTTACAAGATCTATTATGCTAGCCTCTCATGTCCCAAAACATTTCTGGGGAGAGGCAATCCTGACAACAACCTTTCTTATCAATAAGATGCCTTCTTGAGTACTAAAATTCCAAACCCCCTATCAAACACTTCTCAAAACCTACCCTTATGTCCAAATCATTTCCTCCATACCAGTCAAAGTGTTCAGATGTACTACCTTTGTTCATATACCAACAACAATCCAGTAAACTAGACCCCAAATCACTCAGGTGTATATTTCTTGGCTACTCACCTAACCAAAAAGGCTATAGATGTTATTTACCAACTACCAAAAAGTTTTACACTTTTATGGATGTCACTTTCTTTAAGAATCAACCATTCTATCCCAAAACCGATATTCAAGGGGAGAGTTCTAAGGAATATCCACTTTGGGAGATTGAGCCATCATCTGATCCTTCCTCTACTTGTCTGCCAATTCAAATTCTCATTTCAAATAATTCTTTTTCTTCTGAGTCAACTAGTCATCCTAAGTCTCCAATATCTCCTGAAACTGTGCAAAATACAAAAGCTAAGGAAATGATTGTATACTCAAGGAGACCAAAATCTCAAAAAGAGATAGGGACCTGTACATCTCCAACACAGAACCAAGATTCTAAACAGAATCCAAGGACTTTTGAAATTCATACAGGTAACACAATTACTGAACCTATCCCTGATGATTTTCCTGGTTATCTTGATCAGCCCATTGCTATAAGAAAAGGTGTGAGATCATGTCCTCAGCACCCTATTAGTAACTTTGTTTCCTATGAAGGATTGTTTCCTACTTACCAAGCACTGGTTACATCATTAATTGATATTCATATACCAAATACCATCCAAGAAGCACTCGAACAACCAAAGTGGAAGGTTGTCATAATGGAAGAAATGCAAGCACTAACAAAGAATAGCACATGGAAAATTACTGATCTTCTTGGAGGAAAGAGCCTAGTGGGATGTAAGTGGATTTTTACTATCAAACACAATATAGACATTGGCTTCTCTATAGGTATGGTGAGTAGATTTATGAACAATCCTACAAAGACACACATGGAGGCAGTATATCGGATCCTTCAATGCTTGAAAAAAAAATACAGGCAAAGGGTTGCACTTCAGAAAAACACTAAATAGAGATGTGAAGATTTTCTCAAATGCAGATTGGGCTGGTTCAGTGATAGACGGAAGGTCAACAATAGGGTATTGGACATATGTGTGGGGTAACTTAGTCACTTAGAGGAGCAAGAAACAAGCAATGATAGCTCGAAGTAGTGCTGAAGCTGAATTTAGGGCTATGTCTCATGGGATTTGCGAAGGAATTTGGCTTGAGAGAATGCTACCGGAACTGAATAAGTCAGCTAGGAATTTAATGAAACTGTTTTGTGATAATAATGCAGTTATTAACATTGCCAAGAATCCTGTTCATCGTGATCGAATGAAACATGTAGAGATTGTGCCACCTCATCAAAGAGAAGATTGAAAAAGGCGCAAATTGGTCTACACTCCAACAGAACATCAGACAACTGACATCCTCTCCAAAGCTCTTCATCATGGCAATTTCGAGAATTTGAAGTCCAAGATGGGTATGATTTATATCTACCACCCAACTTGAGGGGTAGTGTGGAAAACCGATTCCTAACTAGATTTGATTAGGTGTCATTCATTTAGTATTTTGGTTGTTTCCTAAATAAAAGAGATTTAGTGCATTGATCAAATTCCTACTTAGTAGTTTCCATTTATTGTTAGAGGATTTTTAGGTGATTTGTTATTATCTCTAGGATATCATGGGATTTGCCAGATTTGATGTTTTAGCTATGTATAAACTCTTGTATTCTAGAAAGTTTCTCAAGAATTCATAAATAAAATTCCAATGAATTTCTTCACTAACATTCACCAAAAATTATTTGATACAAAATAAACTACAAGTATATCTCATGAATACAGTTATAGCTGTTATTAGCAAGGCTCAAACGGTATTCCCTTCTCAGCCCTGTTCCTATGCATTTAAGTTCCCAAAAGCAAGTATATATATATATATATATATATATATAAACTATTCATGAAAGCTTAAAAGCGTTTTCTAACAGTGTATCATTATCAGCAAAAAGTTAAGAGTTTCAAAAAATTTACCTCTGTTCTTTTCTTCTTGTACATAACTGAATAACCATGTTTTATCAGCTCAGGTTTAAAAAAACTTTCAAAATGATCACTTTGCACCTGCCAATGGTGGAAGAATATTAGATTAGCCTAAGAAGTTATATAATGCAAGGCATACTAGGACCCGTGTTCAAACAGCATATCCTAGAAAAAGATGCACAATAGCAGGAAAGAAATCACCTCCTGAAGACAAAGAATATCAGCATCATATTCAATGATCTCTTGCAGCAAATTCTGCCTGCGGTATTCCCAGACAAGAGCCCATGTTGGACAGTAACTGTACCTACCCCCGCTAGCATACAGGTCAGCAAGGATATTATATGATAGCACACTAAATGTTAAACCATCAGAAGATTGGGGTTTGAAATGGATGTTGTGAGATTTCTGACAACTTCTAATTTTAATCATACAGCGAGGACAACGAGGGGGAAAAGTAATCACGGGATCGGTCACTATGATATTGACTGGAGCCAATTGAATGCCCTCAGTATGGTCCACAGCCAAACATTCTAGCCTAAGAATGAAGCCAACATCATTCATTGAGGGTTCATAAGTTTTAGAAGAGCCCACTTTGACCCATACTCTCCTTTCTCGCTCTACCACCAATTCATTCTCGCCATGTAATTGATCACTACTGAAGTCTGGCCATGAACCACAACTCCTAAGCCTTATTAATTCTTCTTGACCACCAGTTGTACGCTGTTTTATCATTTTAGCTGCACGACAATGACGCTTCTCATGTATTTGCCACCCATCTAAGAGGCACATTGGAGAGCAATGGCAACACTGACTGAGTGGAATCTCTAGTTTTACACAGGACATACACAGAACAGTAGCCAACTTAGAAGGGTGGACAGAGCAACCCATCTCACGATACCTACATTTTAGAAACCATCACCACCATGATCATATGATGGGAAATGTCATGGTCATGAACAAGAACCCATGCAAATATTCCTTACTATCCAAAAAAAAATACACCCACTTCTAACACAAACGTTTTAAAACATCGATGACCAGGTTGGTTTTCCTAATAGGAAAATTTTGTTCCAAAACAACAGGAATCTTGAAAGCACAATTTCTTGTGTGTGATTGAGAAAACATAGAAATCAACCCACCTAATCTAAGCCTCTGATCTGATAAAAAGAATCTAACCTCTGAGACATAACCTAAGTCAAACAAGATAAAAAAGACTCAACTAACTTTACATATATATATATATATATATATATATATATATATATATGATGAGAAATTTTAAAGAAATGACCAGATATCTACAACGACTTAGTGGGAACAAAGCCTTGACATGAAATTGAAGTTGTTTTTAATAATAAATGTCCCAAGAAGCGTAAATGATCAAGAAAAAGTCAAAACTGTAACCGGAATATTTTTTAGTTACACTTCTATTTCTTTCTTATATAACAAAACTACTAAGTCATCAGTTTAATCAAATGTCAAAATAACTACATTAACCACAATGAAAGAAAAAGTCTGCCTCTGCTCTATTTTCTAAGCCAAGAAACCAAACAACAGAAACAAAGAAATTAATACTATAAAAATCAGGGGAAAAATTAGAAACGAGTGAGAAAAGGAGAAGGTAAAAACCAGGTGAAAGAGAAAGAATGTGGACGGAGGGTTTGAAGAGTAGGTGTGCCTTTGATTTTCAGACGGACGGCTGGGTTTATTAGGCACCCCACCACTGGCGTAGTTGAAGGCAGAGTCACTGCCATTTCGCATTCTGTCTTTTCTTCTGATTCTTGAGAACCCATTTTGACTCCAGGCTTAAGGGTCCAAGCTTACTAATAACAAACAATTATAATACCTGAGACTAAGAGACTGAGTGAGATTAAAGAAGAAGCAATTATGAGAGGCTTTGGTGCTTTGGGTATTTGGTAAAAATGTTTTGACGGTTTTGGGTAGAGTCAAATGGGTTTTGATTAAAGAAAAAGAAAAAGGAAATGCCGGCTATAGCTGGTGGAGTTGAGTGTGTAATGAGTTATGCAGATTTTTGTTTTCTTTGCGTTTTTTTTTTTTTTTTGTTCATAGCAGATTTTTGTTTTCGAGTGTAAACGAATTGACTCTGCTCTGCCTCCCAAGTCCTGGGTCCTGTCTGTCTGTTTTCTTACCAGCTACAGAGGCATCGCTGCCGTTTGCCTTGATGCTAACCAGCCAGCAAATCAAATACTACTACTAAAAAAAAAAATATATAAATATGTTTAAGTTTTAATACTATGACTAGAATTCGCATATTTCCATCTTGACCAAATTATAATTTTCTTTATCCAATCAAAGATATATTATTTTCCTTTGACTAGATCAAACTCTCATATTTAAATATTTAATGTGCTTTTCCAAAAACTTGATACAGCTACATCCTTACTCAGTGGCCACGGCACTCATGTTGATCTTTGGATAGGGATTTTTAGGCTGAGATTGATTTGATTTAAAATATTAAAATATTAAAATATTTTTTAATTTTTTAATTTAATTTTATTTAAATATATTTAAAAATATTAAGATATTAATATTTTAATAGTTCAAAAAAATCTTTTTTTAAATTTACCTTAAACAAAACCTTTAAAAGATTGACCGGTTTGATCTGATTCAATCTATAAATATTTCTAATATTAATTATTTGCTCATCGTATCCATTTATTTTCAATAATATAATTAAATAAAAAACTCATTTATGTCAAAAAAATGGGCATAATCGTGGATCAAATTTACACCAGTCCTGTGGATGAGAGGAAAGTTTTCCCTTTTTATTAAACAGTGTTCGATTTTTATATAAATAAATAAATAACATCTTGAATGTATCGTATATAGATGTAAGAGAATGCATCATTAAGAAAATAAATTAAATCTAAGGAAAGTTTAGGATATCTATTATACAAAAAGGAAAAAAGTAATAAACTCATAGCATCAAATTTATCTGTCACAATATAAAAAAGCTTACTCGGTAATTTGTCATACTAAATGCAAATAATAAAGAGTATAGTTTTTTTTTTATCCATTTATTTATATTATCTATAACAATATCGTGTAAATAAAAAAGGACACTTATGTATCCTTCAAAATATATTAAATTAATTGTTTTATGGCATAAGTATAACAATATTCTGAATTAAAATTAAATAATCATCAAAATCTTATCATTTTATTACCATAAATTAAACCATCGAATATTTATTTTTATCTATTAAATATTTATTAGATAAAAATTTATTAACTATCAATGTCATAACATATAGATCAATGACCTATCGTTATATGTTAATTTAAAAAGTCACTAACAATTTTTTTAGATGTAATTGGTTACTTAACTAAATCTATCACGTTTTAAATAAAAATCTCAAACTTGACTCAAATATCTTTAAAATGTAGATTCAATGTCTATGAAACTAGAATTAAGTTCAAAAGTATAATTACGTATGAAAAATGTTATAACAAATACCCTCATAACGTCCATCAAATGATGGTATCAGCTTGATTTCGTGTTATCCATTAAGCCTTAAAAATTTATCAAATAATTAATTATTGAGAATTATCCTTAATTGACTCCAATACTTTGACAAAAAATTAAAAAAATTCTTTCACCTTAAGAGTATACAAAAAAAACTATTATTTCTTATGTAGAAGCTCTGTCGTCAAATTATTTAACATTAAAAAAAATTATAAGCAAAAAATTAATACTTCAACTTTTGTTTAAGATTTTTTTTTTTATTTTATTTGAAAAAATTAATACTTTTTGTTTGAGAAAAAATTTATACTTTTAATTTTTTTTCCAAATACATTTTTTGAAATTGGGAAGATTTTTATTTAAAGGAAATTAATACTTTTAACTTTTTCGTAAAAACATTTCTTTTGAAATATATTTTTGAAAAATTTTTATTTTCTAAAAAAATTTGATACTTTTTCCTTAAAACCCTTTTTTTTATTTTTTTTATTTAAAAAATTGATATTTTCAATTTTTCCTTAAAAAATTTTTTTATTTTTTTTGAAAAATTTTTATTTTTTTAAATAAAATTGATACTTTCATATTTTTCTTAAAATCTTTTTTATTTAAAGAAAATAAGTACTTTTAACTTTTCCTTAAATTTTTTTTATTTTTTATTTAAGAAAAATTGATACTTTCAACTTTTTCTTAAAAATGTTTCTTTTGAAATTCATTTTTTTGAAAATTTTTTTATTTTATAAGTAAAATTGTTATTTTCAACTTTTCTTTAAAAATATTTTTTATTTTTTATTTCTAAGAAAAATTGATACTTTTAAATTTTCCTAAAAAAAATATTTTTCTTAAAAGTTTTACCTTTTAGGAAAATTGATATTTCAATCTTTCCTAAGAAAATATTTTTTTGAATTTTTTTCTTCAAAAAGTATTTTTTTGAAATATTTTTATCATTTTTAATTTTAAAAAAATTAATACTTTATTTTTCCTCACATTTTAATTCTTTTAAAAAAAACTCATAGAAAAAAAACTTATAAATAATTGAATAAATGCTATTGATTTATGAAAAGTAAACAAAAATAAATAAATAAATAAAATAGGTAAAAGAAAAAAAAATCTTATCATACTTTGGCTCGGCTTCAAAGATATATTCAGGCTGAAGCAGCTCAATGCACGGCTCGACCCCATGGCTCAGCAACGGTTCAATGAAACGAGCAAACAGATCAAGGCATTATGGGTCAAGTAAGACCTTGGGTGATACACGGATCCTGCCTACTTTTAAAGTCCAAAACGACATCATTTTTCACCGATATAAAAGGTAAAAGTTTTCTTTTTTCTTTTCAAATGCTTCATTGCTCTTTCTTTCTAGAAAATGAAGAATACCATTGATTTTTGCCAGTTTTTGGAGAACAAATGCTGAAATATGGGTTTTCTTATCAAAAAATTCAAGTTCATTATGAAACTTTACCGGATTCTAGAATTTCCAAAATTTCTCCCAAAAATGCAAAAAAATCCTTGAAAAATTTAATCACTATTCTACTTCGTGAGATTTTCAAAACACTACCTGGGCTCTAATCCAACCTCACAATAAAAAAAAATTCTAAAAAAACCTTTTTTAGAAAAACTATAACTTTTTTGAAAATTTTTTTATTTTACCCATTTTGACTACTGTTTTTTTTTTCCATTTTGTGTGTGTGATCAATCATTTATATAGGGATTAAATTGCAAAGACTAAGCCCCAGATCAGTCAAAAAATTAAAAAAAAAAACTAAAAATCATCTTTTTTAAAAAAACTTTATTCATTCATCCCTTTTATTTTGATTCCTCAAGAAACCTCTTATCAGCCTAATTTTAAAATACAAACTCCTTATCTTAGAGTTCTGTTAGGACTAAAACTTTTTTTTTATTTTTATTAACCTTATATGAAACACATCAAATTAAAAAACCAAAGTTTGAAAAATGGGTATCTATAATTACCCATTTTTATATTTTTTCTGTGAAACATAAATTATGCAAAGACGTAGACATCCATCATGACCTTACTCAAAAAATAATAATAATAATAAAAATAATTTAATGTAGATTGAATCGATTCTGAAAATGAAATGACCCGGACTAATCTAAAGTCTGAGGCAAGACAATTTAGATTGAACCAGAGTAAAAAATGAACAACTTGGACTAAGTCAAAAAAGATTTGGCGTAAGCCAAAATTTGAAAACATAATGACCTAAATCGAACCGAAGTCTAAAATGAATAACTTGGACTAAGCTGAAAAAGAGATCTAACATAAGCTGAAATCTGAAAACAAAATGATTGGATCGAACTAAAATGAATAACTTAGACAAAGCTAAAAAAAGATCTGACATAAGCTGAAATTCGAAAACAAAATGACTTGGATCAAACTAAAGTCTAAAATGAATAATTTGGACTAAGCTGAAGAAGGATATGACATAAACTAAAATCTAAAAGCAAAATGACTTGGATTGAATTGAAGTTTAAAATGAATAACTTAGACTAAGTCGAAAAAGGATCTAGCATAGGCTAAAATCCAAAAACAAAATGATTTGAATTGAATTGAAGTCTGAGAATAAACAATCTGGACTAAGACAAAAACACAATAGTATAGGTTATACCAAAATTTGAACAACTACCACTTCATTCTTGAAAATTTCAATAAGCTACAATTTTGAAACATCTTTCTATAAAAGCAAATTTCCTAACATGCACACACGAAATGCTATGAAATGCTAATTTTCCTGAAATGCATACATGAATTGTTATGACATACCAAGGTTATTTGATTATGGTAAAAATGTTCTCAAGCCCTTTTTTGTTTTCATTTACTCGTCAGTTATGGATCATTCAACTTCTGAGCATAATTGACTAACGAATTAAATCAACCTCATCTTTTAGTTTCAGTAAAATTGATATCAACATTCCACTAGGTTCCCATTGCCTTTATTTTACTTACCCATGCCACTTTTAGCTTTCCAAAGTAATAAAGAAAATTTTCATATTATTATTTGTTCATTCATTATCATTTCAATATAATGATAGATGCAAAGCAATTGCACATTTCTTCTAACCAAGGTGAGGGAATAAGTGAAAAAAAAGTAGGTAAAAAAAGAATGGAAGCAACATAAAAAAGGTAAGTGTTGATATCAAGAAAAATATAAATTTCATTGAGTGAATAAATAATCCTGAAAATGGGTTGCAAAGATAGGCTTAAGCAGGCTATCAAATAATCATGATTAAAGCAGCTCAAGGTTTTTCTCAAAAACCATCCAACTAAAGTCCTTGATTCTTTCGAGTTTATCAAATCACACTTACCCATTGTGCTACGAAAGTGATGTTTTGATTCTCTAAACTGCCTTTTCA
Organism: Durio zibethinus; assembly: GCF_047325235.1. Taxonomy (NCBI): domain Eukaryota; kingdom Viridiplantae; phylum Streptophyta; class Magnoliopsida; order Malvales; family Malvaceae; genus Durio; species Durio zibethinus. Next base: position 33,083,002 of record NC_143162.1, read on the forward strand.
AGTTTTCAACTTAGATATCCTTCCTTGACTTAAATCGCCTTTTGTGAGTATTCAATTTGAACCCCTTTTTTTTTTTTTTTAACTTAAATCATCATTTGAGGGTTTTCAATATAAGCCTTCTTTTTTTTATTAAAAGAAATATTTCTTCATAACACTTGAATTTAGTAGATTGGACAAATCCTGTCAATCCATTTTTGTTAAGATTAAAGTTCCTCATGAGAAAACTCTCTTGACAATATATGGACTTTATCAATTTAGAGTCCATTTTCCTCTATTGTCATATTGACTTAGGAGAATCCTTTTCAAAATCAACTCTTTTTTATGAAAACATCAAGGTCAAATTGTCTTATTGTGTGCCTTCATTATTTTTTTTGGTATAGCTAACCATGACATAACGTTGTCAATCTTTTTTTTTCAATGAAATTCATTTACTCATAACATTCTTGGATCCGTTTTACTTCTTTCAGACCAACTTTCCTTAGAACTGTCCAAGATAGAATTTCTACTTCCACTACTAATGCGACTTCTATCCCACAGACTAAAAAAAATAAGGTTGCCCTAATAAAGGTACGAACTAATGTCCGATAAGCATATAAAACAAAAGGTAACTTTTTATGCCAGTCTTTATAAGTCTCAATCATCTTTTCAAAAATCCTTTGAACATTATTATTTGCTATTTCTACTTTTTTATTCATTTTTTTATGGTAAGATATCAAATTATGATGCTTGATCTTAAACTAAACACATATGTTTTTCATAATATGACTATTAAGATTCTTGATATTATCTAAGATAATCCTTTTCGAGAGTTTATATCTACATATCACTTTTTTAAAAATGAACTTACACATCATTAATCGGGTCACACTAGCATAAAATGCAGCTTCAACCCATTTGATAAAATAGTCAATCATTATAAAAATGAACTTGTGTCTATTTGAAGCTTTTCGTATGATGGATTTGATGACATCCATGCCTCACATCAAAAATGACCATAGAGGTGCTATAACATGTAAAGCATTTAAAGCGACATGTATTTTATTGGAGTAGATTTGACATTTATAGCATTTTTTAGCATAATCTATGCAGTCACTTTTCACGGTCGATCAGTAATATCTCGTCCTCATAATTTATCTTGCTATTATATAGCCATTTGTATAAGCTCCATAAGTCTTATCATGAACTTCTTCAAGGATATTTTATGCCTCTGTCGCATTCACACATCTTAGAAAAACTAGGTCTCAATTCCTTTTATACAAAATATTCTCGTTAAGGAAGAATCCTATAGTCAATCTCTTAATAATCCACTTGTCATTTTCTATTGCATGCTCTAGGTATTATTGACTCTTTAGATACTACAAAATGTCATGACACTAGAGCTTCCCATCGACCTCTTTTTCAACATTTGAGAAATGCACAAAGAATTCTTTCACATTAAGCTTAATTTCAATATCTGTCTCCACCTTTATCATAGTTGCCAATATGGCTAAGGCATCGATAATTTGATTCTCTTCTCTAGGTAGATGTTCAAATTGAACCTTTTCAAATTGTTTAACCAAGTTAATGCTATATTTGTGGTATTTAATCAGCTTTGCATCCTTTATTTCCCACTTTCCTCTTAACTTATAAATAATTAAGGCTGAGTCTCCATAAGCTTCTAATATTTTGATTTTTCTTTCAATTGCAGCTTGTAAGCCCATAACACAAGCTTCATATTTAGTCACATTATTAGCGTAATTGAAGTTCAATCTTGTTATAATAAGGATATAATTTTTTTTTGGAATATCAAGATTGTTCTAATTTCAAGTCCTAAAATATTTACAACTCCATCAAAGTACATCTTTTAAGACTTTTTGGTAGGCTTTTCTTCATCAACTTGGAAAACAACCATTAGGTCTCCATCCAAAAAATTAAGCTTTATCGATTCCTAATTAGTAGCATTAGTGCCACTAGAAATTCAGCTAGATATTTCTTTTAATTGCTTTTTGAGTTACATAAATGATATCATATTTGAAAAGCATTACCTGCCATCGAGCAATTTTTTCAAATAAAAAAGATTTCTCAAAAATGTATTTGAAAAAATCTAATTTTGCTATGAGTCACGTGGTATAGTATAACATATATTGCCTAAACCAATAGGTTGTCCAAGCTAAAACGTAATACATTTTTTTCAGTGAGGAATACTTTGACTCACAGTCAGTGAAATTTTTGCTTAAACAATAAATAACTTGCTCATTCTGGCATGTTTCATCTTGTTACCTCAACACACATTCTATCAAACTTTCATTCACTGTTAAATATAAAATCAATAGTTTTCCTGAAATAGGTGACACCAGTATGGGCAGATTTGACAAATACTCTGACTTTGTCGAAGGTTTGCTGACAATCATCATCATATTTGCTAGAGCTATGTTTATGAAAAAGTTTGAAGATAAGATCACATTTAAGAGTGAGCTGAGAAATGAACCAAAAGATGTAATTCAATCTCTCTAAAAAACTTTGTACCTCTTTTGGTGTGCGCAAAGGTGATAGATTTTGGATGGCTCAGATCTTATTAGGATTTACCTCTATTCCTCTTTCACTGATTACAAAACCCAATAGCTTCTCTGACTTAGCCCTGAATGTGCACTTAGATGGATTCAATTTAAGCTAAAATTTTTTTAACCTTTTGAACAATTTTTTGAGGTTGGCAACATAATCTTCTCTTTCCTTAGACTTTGTAATCATATCATCCACATACACTTTTATTTTCTTATTTATTATATTATGGAAAAAAGTTATCATAGCTCTTTGGTAAATGGCCCCAGCATTTTTCAACCTAAAAGGCATCACCTTGTAATAAAATGCCCCCCACATAGTTACAAAAATAGTTTTCTCCATGTCATCCTTAGCTATCCTGAATTGGTTATACCCCAAAAATTCATTTATAAAAAATATATATATATAATGTTTGGCTGTGTTGCCTATAAAGTATCGATATAATACTAGAAAAGTTATCTTTTGGGCTTGCTCTATTTAAATATCGATAATCAACACACATCTAAATTTTTTCATCTTTCTTTAAAACTGGAACTATGTTTGCTACCCACTCTAAATACTTAGCCACATTTAAGAAACCTACATCAAACTTTTTTTTTTTTACTTTTTCTTTGATCTTCAATAACATTTCAAGCTTCATTCGTCTTAATTTCTGTTACACCAGCTTACACTCTGACATCAAAGGTAACTTATGCTCAACTATTTCAATGCTGAGTTTCAACATATCTTAGTAAGAACACATAAAGATATCTATATATTCACAAAGTAATTCTTTGAATCTATGCCTATCATTCAAAGGTAATGATGTGCCCATTTTAACTTTTTTTATTATTATCATCTCTCAGTTTTACTAATTCTATACTTTTTCAGTGATGTTCAATTTGCTTTTCTCTTTTTTCACCAATTTTACCATATTAAGAAGCAAAATGTTATCATCTAAGTCTTTTTCATGATCAAGTTCATCAATATCGCTTAAAATTTTAAAATCAAACCCTGAATTACTTTCATGATTGTCTTCATATTTATTATTTGGGTACCTAAAAGTAAATTAAAAAGGAAAAATATTGGCAAGATGTATGGAATGAAAATCAAAGAATGGAAAGAAAAAATGAAAATGCATCACATTGATCTTTTATTGAAATGAAAATGAATGGCCCATACATAAAAATATCTTAGTACTTTTAGGTAAAAGCATATGAGTTTTATTCGCTACATTACTTTTGGATAGATTCAAAGTAATAGGTAGCCCTACGATCTCCTAATTCTTTAATTTTGAACTCTACCAGGTTGGATACACCAATAATCCTCTATCCTAACTAGCAATCACCTCTTTTCAATCAATTGGATGGTAAGCTCAGAAAAGAATTACTCTAACTTAGCATTTCAATTATCATCTTCAGGATAAATACATCATTCTGATTAAAAGGTATCATAAATATAGGGGATAATCATTTTTTTTACTTCTGCTCTTATCCTCTAAATTTAGCTATCATTTTCTCCTTCTTATCTTTCATTAACATTTTTTTATCCATTTTCGTAGACTTATATCCTAAGCCAAACCTCTCTTTGTTATTGATCACAATTGATAGTTTCTGAATTCCCTGTTACTTCTTTTTTAACCCGCTCTCATATGCCAACCTTTCCTAATCGTCTATTTAACAACTTTTTTAGTAGCTGCTGACAATTTTGATGCATACAATTTAAATCTTTTGCCAATATAAGTTGCATTAACAAACTCAAAAGATCTGTAAGAATATTTTATAACTTTATCTATAGCTTTCTCATATGAGGTGTTTGTTGGTTGAGTCACAAGCAGATCTTCTTTTTCTGACACACATACATCAATATTTTTTTAATAATAAAATTTATTTTTTAATGCATTAAGGATAGGATAATACCCGTTATGTGAATCCATGGTCTACCTAATAAATAACTACATGATAGTGAGATATCCATCACTTGAAACTTAACATTGAAATCACATGACCCAATCTGTAACTGTATTTCACTATCATCTATTACCTCACATCTGGCTTCATCAAAAGCTCTAATAACCATGTGGCTAGTTTTCATATAAGACATCTCAAAGGGTAACCTAGCCAGAATGGACATAGATATTACATCAATTGCAAGCCATTATCAATAAGAACCTCCATCATCTTATGGCTCTTACATTTTTATGGCTCTTACATCTTACAGTAATATGAAAAGCTTAATGCTTCTTTTTCTTTCTAAAAGGATCTCATCTTCATTAAAAGTAATATAGTTTAAGGTTACCAAATTCTTTACAAGATTATCTATGTATTCTATATATACATTATGAAATACATACGTCTGATTTAATACTTTCAATAAAGTATTACGATGAGGCTCTGAATTCAGTAAAAATGATAAAAATGATATCCTAATTGGTATTTTGTTTAGCTGTTCCACTACAGTATACTTGCTATGTTTAATTAGGTTCAAGAACTCACAGGCTTCTTTTTTAGAAATGGGTTTTTGGTATTCTTGACTTGACACTGCCATAAAATCTTTCTTATTTTTTTTTTAACTTTTATTTTCTCTTTCTTAACTTTTTTTAACATTTCTAGAGAATAATACCTTTTGCTTATGGTCATACCACCCACACCAATTATGTTCACAACATCAAAATTGTTTGATGTCTCCTCACCATTTAATCATAACATTACAACACATAGTTGTATTTCTACAGTATCATCTTATTACTTTGGTACAAGAAAGGATCAATGACTTTGAAGGTTATAACTGGCTTAGAGGTGGGTTCGTTCTCCATTAGCTTTGATTTCTTATAATATATTGTTACTGGTTTTAGGGTGAATCTTAAAACCTAATTTGTAATGAATATTTTTACATTTTTTTAGCTTTTTTTATCTTTGTAGAGTCTATCAACTTCTATAATACTTGGCAAAACTAGTCACAATCTTCAATCGAATGCCTTATAGCTTTTTTGTGGTATTTACACCTTTGAGTTGGATTATGTTCTCTATGATACGTATATGGATCTATTGGATACAACATCTTTGCCTCAAATAAGGCATCAAACACCTTAGCTAAAGGAATTTTAATCTCATCTACTATTCTTTTGATTTAGCTAGTTTTATCTTTATGTATGACATTAATTGTTTCTCCAATGTAGGTTGACAAAAGATTACCACTGACATTAGGTATCCTTTTTTCTTCAAAGCTTATCAATCATTTTTAATCAAGCTTTGTACTTTGTGTTTCAAAGAAATGCAATTCTCAGTAGAATGACCTGTAATTTCATAATGATAATTACAGTGGGCATTTGGGTTATACCAGTTGGAAAAAAGTGATTTCATAGGATCTATGAGGACATATGCTATTAAATTTTTCTCTATGAGTTGTGGGAGTAAGTCTACATAAGGCATAGGGATGGAGTCAAATGTGACTTTTTCTTGATTGTTTCATAATCTTCTTGAATTGTTTGGCTAGGTATTTGGTTTAGAGATAAATCTTGCTTAGGGTATGATGGATAACTTGTATATGTGAGTGGGTGTTTATGGTTGAAAAGTTAATCAGTAAACCTACTGGTATGATAGTTGATATGGGTATTAAGTAGAGGCTACTTGAGCTAGATACATGAGTTAGTTATAAAAAAGAGCATAACCTCCGAACTGTTGGCTTCATAACTCATAACATGAGTTTCTCTTTTTTTTTTCTTGGGTGGGCCACTTTTTCTTGCACCAATCATCTCTCTTCCATCTAATTTACCATTCCTAATGGTATTTTCAATCATCTTGCCTAAGATAACTATGTAGGCAAAGTTTTTTGTAGCTTTCCCTATAGTCTTTTATAATAAAGAGGCTTAAAAGTACTTACAAAAAGTATTGTTACCTTTTTATCTATGAAGGGTGATTGGATTTAGGCAGCGACATCCTTCCATCTTTAGACGTATTGCTTGAAACTTTTTATGACCTTCTTTGTCATACTTTGTAAGGAAAGACGACAGAGGCCAAGTCCATTATGTGTTTATATTGTGCAATGAATGCCTTTGATAAATCATTTCAGGAATGGATACAAGCTTAGTCCAACTGCACATACCATCTAATCGCGAAGCCTGTAAAGCTATTTTGAAACACATGCATCAGTAATTTCTTATCGTAAGCATGGGTAACTATTTTATGGTAATACATAGTAACATGGGTTATTGGATATTTTTCAAATTTGAGAACTTTAAACTTTGGTGAAATAATCACATCTGAGACTAAGTATAGCTGAGCCACATCCATAGAACCAAAGTAATCCATTCTTTTAATAACTCGAACTTTCTCTTCCAAAATATTCATTTTTTGCTAGAAGCTTGACTCATCTATTACTTTAGAGGTTTTTATTTTCAACCTCTCCTTCTCCTTAAGGTTATCAAAATTGGGGACTTCAATTAGGTTTGATACCTTTACCCCAAATGCGGGGTTAGTGTAACTACGATATGGCATTTTGGGATAGATGTAAGCATATGCCCTAGAAAATAGCATGTGCGGGGTTGATGCATCTTGAAAAGATTGACCTTGATTCGACCAAATCCAGAAGGGTATAAAGGGTCTATGATGTATTATCGTTCATTCGAATTAAGGGTCTCTTTTATTGTCTTATCCTTATCCAATTTGTTTAGCATTTCCATCATCTTTACTAACTCTGCTTTCAACTCTTCTTAAGCTTTCTTGATCATATCCATACAACTATTTTTTTCATGTTCCATTTACCTTGTTCATGATCGAGTATTATAAGGGTGACGTACAGGTTAGCCTAAAGTTATCGACAGTCAAACTATCATTAAACCTTTAATATCATATCTTAGAATTAACAAACTAATATGACTATTTCATGAAAACCTAAGATGATTATTTTGTTAAATAAAATGAATGAAAATGCATGCATGTAAAAACTATTTACCTTAAGACAGTGTTTGACCAAAAAGATTTTATTTTATTCCAAGAACTCTGTTTACATGAAATTTACCATCTTAGAGTTATAACCAAAATCACTTGATCTGCTTATATTGATTTTTTACTTATTCAATGAAATTTAGCAAACACTGTCCATGTTTTTCTACTGGGACCACCACTTGCCTTAATGCTTCTATCTCTTTGACCATTTCTCTTACCTTACATACCTTTTTACAAATCTACATTGTTAAGTGCTCAATATACCTTTATCTTCTCAAGTTTTACCTTTTACCACACCATATTTAGTATGATAATTCTCTATGCTCTCTGATAAATGCAACAATATAGTTTTCTTATTCATTCAATCTTTGTCTCAACTTGCTTATGTAACTGTTTGTCATGTTATTTTTTATTTGCATATGTGTACATTCTTCTTCTAACTCAGCATATTCCTGTTTCAATCGCTTGTTCTCATCAATTAGCTTAACAATTGTTATCTCCTTAGCTTTTACCTTTACACATAACCTCTTACGTTCTTGGTGTAGCTTCACTAGGTCTTTAACAGCTACATCACACTCTCTAGCAATCTTGCAAACCTTGACTTCTTGTTTTTAAGCTTTATCATTTCATTGATCCTTCTTCTCTTAAAGCTTTTGGATCTCTTATTTTAGCTTATCTCTTTCAGTCTTAAACTTTTTTTTTGCAAGCTCTAATTTTGATGGTATTTCTTCAAGCTTTTCACCTATTGGTTGTTAAAAGTCTTTAGGAATGAATACAACTTTTTTCTTTATCTTGCTCTCCAAACCAAGTACTCATGAATGACCTTATCAATGAAAGATCCAAGACTCACCTTGTGGGGGTTTTTTCATGCTTTAATCACATCATTCATCTTCTGAAATACCTCAATTCACCGTAAGAAAATTTTGACTAATAAAGTTTATGTGTCACAAGAACAAACTGTTTTATCATAAACTATCTTCTAATTAGAAGTAATGTATAACTTGTTGCTTCTCATAAACCTAAAAGTGGAACCACGATCTCTTTTTAACATTGATAGAACATGGGTTCTCGATTCATCTATGGGACCAACCATGTACTCATCAGCTTTTGTAAAAAAGCCACCCAATTTTTTTTAGACTTTTGCTTTGGCCACTTGCTTTTACAGAATTCTTTAATAAGAGCTTGATTACAAAAATAAAGCTTTGAGAATGCACTTTTCTTACATTTAAAATGACTTTTCGTCCATATATACAATAGCTATATATAGCCTGTGAAACACCCTCCATTCTGGTGATAATAACTCAACGATCTAATAGTCTCTACCAATATTACCATTGAAGGGTTGTAGCCATTTATCGCACTTTTAAAGAAAACCACTATTATCTCAATGTAACCCAAAACCTTTGAAAAAATCACCATTTCGTATATGGCTAAGACAAACACATCTAACGCTTGCTTCTTATTGGCATGTTACACTAAAAAATCATGAAAAAACTTTCAAGATAAATAGATCTGTCATTACTTTCTCTTTGTATGTGAATCTATAGTCTCTTTGTTTATACCCATAAAACTTATTAAATTCTTACAGAATCTCAACTTTTGTTTCTTAACATATATCTTGTCATGAGCCTTAAGATGCAGACCCAGTAAAGTTGAATATCCTTCAACGGTTGGTGTCATATCAACTTCACTAAAGATGAAATACTTGTATAAAAGATCCCAAAATTGAACTACAGCTTTAATTAATTGATTCTCAATATTCACCGTAAGAAGGTATGCTATGTCTCCATGTTTCTGGTAAAAATCTTCTTGTTTTGATAGACTCATCTCGTTTCATACATTAAATAAATTTTTTAGATTATTCTATTTGAGGAGGATAAATATTTTTTTAGATAAGGTAAAAGCATGATCGACTGGTTAACAATCTCATTCCTTTTGTTGAATCTTTTTTTACTGAACTTTTACCTCATTTGGTGAATCACAAGAAGCTAATACAGATGAAAAGCAGACTAGTCATTTTATGAACTTTATGAAAAATTTATGTTACAGACTGTCTGTTTGAGCAAATATCTTTTATGCAACTTTATGATATGAGTATGAATCATGCAAAAATGAATAAGAGAAAAGATTAGTCAATATACTAAATAAAGAGAATAAAATAAATAAATGAATTAAAACATCATACATAATAAAAAGAATGAATCCTAAAGTCCTGGTCAATTCTAAAGGGAAAGAGATGGCTCTACTTATAAGTTAGGCATTTATAAGGTTTATTGTATGTGGTTTAAGGTTCAAAATCTAAACGTTCCCAAACTGCTCTTCACATCTTTTTCTATCACAGACTAGTAAAGCACCTAAATCCTTACCCATTATAGGTTACAAGCAGAAAATGTTCAATTTGAGTTAAAGTACTTCACTAGCCACTGCAAAGGCATTAAAACCTTATGAAAGTGTAGGTACTTTACTCTTTCCTAGAAGGACAAGATCGAGTGTAAGCTCATGTTATGCATATGTATATAAAATGATATAGTGAGCAAAATAAATAAATAGAATAAGTGAATAAATAAAAATCTTTACAAAAAAAAATCCAATTTTATTAGGCTTTTGGATAATACAAGTTTATTTACTAACATAACTCTCGGCTTCTCCCTAGTGGAGTCGTCAAACTATTATAATGAATAGATTAATGACTGATCACTAGACATTGACTTAAGAAGTCATAACTAAATTTTTTTTTATTTAGGTGTAATTGTCCACCTAATTAAATCTGTCCCGTTTTAAAGAGAAGTTTCAAGCTTAACTCAGGTATCTTTAAAAGGTAGATACAATGGTTACGAAATCTAAACTAACTTCGAGAGTATGGTTACATGTGAGGAAAGTTATAGCACCCTTACAACACCCATCAAAGAATGGTACCAGCTTGATTTCATGTTATCCATTGAGCCTTAAAAATTTATCAAAAAATTGATTATTGAAAATTATCCTTAATTGACTCCAATACTTTTGGCAAAAAATTAAAAAAATTCTTTCACTTCTAAAATTTATAAGAAAACTATTGTTTCTATTGTAGAGGCTTTATCTTTAGATTATTTAACATTAAAAAAAATTCAAGAAAAAAAATTAATACTTTAACCTTTTTCTAAGGTTTCTTTTCTTATTTTATTTTTAAAATATTAATACCTTTATATGAGAAAATTTTGATACTTCAACTTTTCTCCCAAATGGATTTTTTAGAAATTGGAAAGATTTTTATTTAAAAAAAATTGATACTTTTAACTTTTTCTTAAAAATATTTCTTTTGAAATAAATTTTTGAAAAATTTTTTTTTCTAAAGAAAATTGATACTTTTTCTTTAAAACCGTTTTTTTTTTTTTTTTTTTATTTAAAAAAATTGATACTTTCAATTTTTTCTTAAAAAATTATTTTTTTGAAATTGTTATTTTTAAGAAAAATTGATACTTCAACTTTTCCTTAAATTCATCTTTTGAAATATTCATTTCTAAGGAAAATTGATACTTTCAATTTTTTCTCAAAAAAAATATTTTTTGAAAATTTTATCTTTAAGAAAAATTGATACTTTCTATTTTACCTCAAACAACATTTTTCTTAAAATTTTTAATTTTTAGGAAAATTGATATTTCAATCTTTCCTAAGAAAACTGTTTTGAAATTTTCTTTAGAAAGTATTTTTTTGAAATATTTTTATTATTTTTAATTTTTTAAAAAATTAATACTTTTCTTTTTCTCATATTTTAATTCTCCTCAAAAAAACTCATAGAAAAAAATTATATATAATTGAATAAATGCTATTGGTTTATGATAAATAAACAAAAATAAATAAATAAATAGGTAAAAGAAAAGAAAAAAATCCTTATCATACTTTGGCTCAGCTTGGCTTGAATCGAGGCGCAACTTCAAAGATAAATTTAGGTTGAAGCAGCTCGATGCACAATTCAACTCCATGGCTCAACAATGGCTTAATGAAACGAGTAGACGGATCGAGATGCTATGAGTTGAGTCAAACTTTGGGCGACGCGCAGATCTTACCTACTTTTAAAGTCTAAAATGGTGTCATTTCCCGTCAGCATAAAAGGCAAAAGTTGTCTTTTTTCCTTTCAAATGTTTTTTTGCTTTTTCTTTCTCTTTCTTTTTCTCATTTTCTCTGCCCCTTTCTCTCTAAAAAATAATAATACTGTTGACTCTTGTTAGTTTCTAGAGAACAAATGCCGAACTTTGGGTTTTGTCATCGAAAAATTCAAGTTCACCATGAAACTCCACTAGATTCTGAAATTTTTAGAATTTCCCAAAAAAATGCAAAAAAATCCCTAAAAAACCTAATCACTGTTCTACTTCCTAAGATCTCCAAAACACCATCTGGGTTTTAATCCAACCTCACAACCAAAAAAAAAAATTTCAAAGAAACCTATTTGAAAAAAACTATAATTTCTTTGAAATTTTTTTTTTTGTTTTATCATTTCTAACCATTGTTTTTTCTTTTTTTTTTTCCTTCTTTATATGTGATCAATTGTTTATATAAGGATTAAGTCGCAAAGACTAAGCTCCAGATCAGTCGAAAAATTCAAAAAAATTAAAAATCTTCTTTTTCAAAAAAAACCCTATCCGTTCATCCTTTTTATTTTGATCCTTATCCGTTAAAAAAAAAATCCTCTTATCAGCCTAATTTTAAAATACAAATCTGCTCATCCTAAAGCTTATTGAGACTAAAACTCTGCTTTTATTTTTATTATCCTTATCTAAAACACATCGAATTAAAAAACTAAAGTTTGAAAAATGAGTGTCTACAATTAATACCCATTTTTATCCGATCAAAAGCTTAATTTGATAAAAATATATATTTAAAAGCTCAATTAAGTAAAAATATATGTTCAAAAATTCAATTATAAAAATAAAATGTTTAAAGTTTTAATTGATTTTAATAAAACAATAAGAATTTAAATAATATTTATTTTTTGTTTAATGACCATTTTATATTTAAGCCTTATTTTATCCACAATTAATAGTTTACTTATTACATTAAAATATGATATATAAGTAATTAGAGATTGATTAAATCGTTATCCACAATTTTATTATTTTTACTATTTTAATTATGATATCAATACAATTAATTAAAGCTATCTTTTTTTCAATTTCTCTTTAATTTAATATCAACTTAGTAATTTTATTGTTTACTTTAAATATCAAATCAACACATTTCATTATCACATTAACTTTATTAAATATTATATTATCTATAACAATGTATTAAAATTGTTCTCCAATTGTGAGATCTCTCAAATTTCGAAAACACGTGAGTAAGGCAAAAAAATTATTAAAGGGTTAATTAAGGTATGAAATAAATTAGTTGGAGTGATTTGAAAAAATAATTTTTGGTATTTTTTTTTGTTTTAGACGCATAGCAATTAAAATTTTCTTTGTTTCTTCTATTTTGCTATTTTTATTTTATTTTTTTCTTTTTGGTTTTATTTTCAATTTTTTATTTTCATTATTTTATTTTGCTTTTTTCTTTTCAATTTTCTTTTTTTTTAATTTGTTTATTTTCTTATTGACTAATTTATTTTTTATTTACATACATATTTAAAAATTTTTATTAGGAATATGTTTTAATCATTTGACAACATAAAAAATTAAAAATATGTGATAGACAAATAGATTTGTGAATTTTTTATAATTATATTTATTTATTTATTTATATCATGTAAATCTAAAAAATATAAATAAATAAATAATTGTCATCGATGAAATTAAAAGAAAATTGCAAGTGGTGCTTTATATTCGTACGTGAAGATTTTTTTCAAAATTTTGTCAAAAGTGTTTAAAAGATTTTGACAATATTCCAATAAAAATATTTTATTTTTTAATAAAATATTTAGTAAAAATAAATGTTGCTAAAATAAAAATAAAACTTTTTTCTATAAAATTTTAAATTAATTTAACATCAAAACGTTTTCAAAAAAATAAATGAGATTTTTTTAATATTCTTGAAATAAGAGAATTTTATCACAATTCTACCAAAAATATTGTAGAAACTCTAAAAAGTTTATAATATTTTAAATAATAAAAGATCATTTAAATAATATCCTTTTAAGACAATATAATATTAATTGATATAATTTAATTAATAATTAATACTTTTTAATACTTAGATTAATTAATAACATATGATAGAAGTTATCCCCAAGTGAAATAATTCTCAATGGAATGGCAACTCATAATTGAATTGCCAAATTACTTCTAACTTTTCAAATAGTTATTAGTTGATGAAAAAATTTATTAAGTTATTGGTTTTGGCAAATGATAATGTATTGGGTTTTAATTGGATTAAAACACAATGAATTAGGTTTTAATTAGACCTGAAAAAAGAAATATAATGTTTGTCTGATATTAGATTGTAATTGGATGTGTTTTTTTATAGATTTTGTATGTTTATCATTTATTATCTACAATAATATAAAATAATATTATAATAATAAATATAAATATATATAAAAAAACTATTTTTCTTTTTTCTATTGTTTTAAATATTTTTATAAAAAAATTTATAATCTAAAAATTTTAAAAATCATACATTTTGATCAAATAATTAATAAAAAATGCAAAACTCATAACATAACATGAAAAAATAACAAAAAAAAAATATAATCATAATATACGAAATATTACATATTTTTAATTTAATATTTATATAATATTTTTATTTATTTTATTTTTATTATTTTTATATTAAAATAATTAATCTACCCCAGCTTAGTGGGAGGCTAATTCTAGTTCATATATTAAATCATCGGTAAAAGTAGTAAAATCAAATAGCATTAGCAACAGTTAGACAACTAGAATAAAACGAGTGATACAGGCTGAGCAAAGTCGAGTGGCGGGCCCACATGCACAAGTCTAAGCCGTTGAAAAAACAAATTTTAAACATTCGGCTTTCCCCTCGCTATTCTCGCGGGAACTATTTAAGATCAAAGTTCAAATTTCAAAAGCGGCTTTCATTTATACAGAGAGAGAGAGAGGGAATGGAGGGAACCGAAGGGGAAGCCAGAGACGAGGATCGAAAATTGCAGATCGCAATTCACTGTGCCAAAGCTGCGCTTGTGCTTTCTTCACTGAAATCAACCGTGAGTCGCGTCTTCGAAGCTGCAAACAACGACGAATCTAAGGTTAATAATTTTTGTTGCTCTTTTATTTTGCTCGAATTTGTGTTTGATATGGTTCAGATCCTCATTTTTTTTTGTTTTTGCTTTTTTTTTACTCGGCGCAGGAAAAGGAGAAGATGAGGAGAGAAATTCAAAATCTGAGGGTGGAGTTAGTGAAGGAGCGATTGAAGATCAAGAAAATCAAGCTCTGTGGACTGACGGAGCTGATTCTTCATGTCATCTTGGTTTTGTTGATTTCCAGTTTCCTTATGAAGCAAGCATTTGATTTCTTTCTGTTTGATAATGAATCTTCCTTCTGTAATCACTGAACTAGCTGTTGCATAAATTTTTTCAAATATCTTCGGTCATTTAGGATATGAATTTACGAACAGTATTGTGTCCATTTTGATTTTGAAGAAAAACCATTGTTAATCTGTTTAGTTGTTTGTGTGAGATCAATTTACCAAACATATTTACTCATTATTAATCTGTTTTTTTTTTTTTGTCTGTTGGGACATTTTGATTTTGTGCTACGATAATTGCTAATTTCATCAAGTTCATTCATGTACCGCCAACATAGAAGATTACATTTCGTTCTGCTTGGTTACTTTCCTCTTTTTTTTTCTCAGTTGTAGATGCATTTTTTTTTTTTTATAAAAAGACCAGCTTGAGATAGTGGAAGAGAATTAGATACTTAAGTTTGAATCCCATACTTACTAGATGCAGTATTACATGAATCAATTAGGCTAAACCTGGGGTTTAAAAGCTTTTAGGGTCATACATTGAAGTTACTCTGGCAGTAGCCATGATAATAATACTAAATAGTAATATAACGACAGCTTAGCCAGTTGATGATCAGATTGATCCTCGTGTACCAGCTTTAGGGGTTGCGATTTGAGTATCCGTTTACCTCAATAATTAAATGAGTGAATAATCCATCAGCAAAGCAGTATTTAAACAATAATAACAATTATTATGCGAATTAATCCAGTTGAAGCTGCAATTTTGTTTCTGCCATTGGGCAGTGTTTAATTCTGGAATCCGGATATGCACCAACAATTTATGGCAGAATGAGTTTATTAAGTTTCAATTTA
Source organism: Durio zibethinus (assembly GCF_047325235.1). Taxonomy (NCBI): domain Eukaryota; kingdom Viridiplantae; phylum Streptophyta; class Magnoliopsida; order Malvales; family Malvaceae; genus Durio; species Durio zibethinus. Next base: position 33,098,715 of record NC_143162.1, read on the forward strand.
AATGCATCCAACCGGACAGGATCCGGATGGTTTGAATGCGACGTTCTATCAGAGTTGATAGAACAATTGGATTTGGATGAGGCTTTCTTGTTCTTATGGATGGCTGCTTGGTCAACTTTGGGACAATAGAAACAAGTTTCTTGTGTGGTGGAACTTGTAAAGTAGTATTGAAGTGAATGGTGGATGCAGCGGTATTTCATTCCCTGGACGTGGTGGGAATAGGAGTTGTTCTTATTTGAGAGGGACTCCATTCCTGCCAGGATGGTGGGTGGTGAGTAAGAAAATTGCTACAAACCCATTGATTGCAGAGGCTTCAACTATGCTAGTGGTTCTACAACCTGCTTCGTAATAAGGGTTCTGATAATCTCATCCTGCAAGAGGATTCAAGTTATACAGGTGGTTCAGCATCACAATACTTTGCGTCGGAATTATGGAGTGACATTTGAAGATATTAGAATACTTGGTTAAGCATAAGATTTGTGGTTACAGGCAAAAAAAAAAAAAAATCATTCACAAAGGAAAGGAGTATTTAATTGCTAGTTCAGGGTGAACAAGCTCCATGAATGCTAAAATGCATGTGGCTATCAGTCCATCACATGATTTCATCAGGACTTGTGTTTGGTCGCACTGCACAAAAAGTTCTAAGTACATTTTCTACACAGACCTAAGTCCTTTATCAACAACGCAGCTTACATGCCGAATGAAATTGTCTCAACTGAAATTGCACAAAACCAGACCACACCACATGCCTCTTGCGAACGAAAAAGAATGATTGAATGCCTCTCCACTGCAATGTCGAGCTGTCCACTGCCCACCCAGCGAACCACGTGAAACAGCTCCTTTTGAAATGGGAACAAAAAATAAGGCTGCTTTCAGGTATCAACATCATGTACATCGGTCCTGCAAATTTAAGCATCAGAGGCAAGATAAATTTACATTCAACCTAGGTGAAACCACGTTTTAGTAGAAAAATGAAAAGATGGTCTGCTTTAGAACATCTTACGACAGTTTAGAATTCATCCCTTTCGAATAATTTGACGGCAACCACCCAAACAATCATGCCTGCCATGTTGAGCTTCAAATTCAAGTTCTTAACAGCTTATTGAGGCAGAATGATATAAGGCATAAAGGCAGAAACAAGAATTAATTCACTTGGGAGTATTTAAGGTGCTGCAAAATGGTTGGCATGTGAACATAAATCTTATGAAAGCAAGAATTCCATGTCAAATATTAAACAAAATTTATTTACTGATGAGGACAAAAAGTAGCTAGTTTCCATTATTCTGAAGAAATACAGAAAAAGGAAAAAAAAAAGAAGCATCTTATTTAGAAGTTCAATGCTAGAATAGATAATTGACAGACTGACAGTACCTTTAATCAAATGCGTATGGGTCATCTACATGGGGATTTAGAGAACCTTCTGATAACAAGTCACCAATGTTTGAAGCATTTGGATGACTTCCCTTAGTTCCCTGCATAAGAAATGTATCAATAATGAGCTTCTCTCATGTCAGAAAGGAATCACACTGTGATTTAAACAGTAAGGCATATCCTGATACAAGTGGTCAGTACTATGAACATTTAGTCTATTTTATTAGCTTCTTATCTCTTTCTCTTTCCATTTCTCAGAAGTCAGAAGTCTGCCCCTAAGTCCTCGTCTTACGTTAACCAGTCTACAGTTGCACCCAATGACAATGTGCAGAAGCAACCGATGCTAAATATTTGGTCTTCAGCATTTTCTGAGGGTTATTATTTCATTTGTTGCAGGTCATACCTCTTTTAATGAGGAGCTGGAATTTGTTTCCTCTATCATTTCTAATTGCCTCTAGCCATCCACCAAGAAACTACTCATATAACCAAATCCAGCAAGAACAAAAATTTCAAGTCTTCTACGCCTAGCCTATGATTCTTCTAGCAATGTCATTATTAAATGCCAATATAGTCGGAATTCTAAAAATATGGGGAAAGGTATTCAAGGATGTAAATTAAAAGTGTTGATCCCCTAATGGTTTAGCCAGTTTTCTGTCCTCTATTTTCCTCTGCCAAGCATAAAATGAATCTTTCAAGTAGTTATGTTTAGAGCAGAAAGGTACAAGTGAGTTTGAAATATGACTATGATCCAGGACATATTCTTTAGCTTTTGAGTACCTTGACCAAACTTCTGGGGGTATTGGCTCTTGGTGTCCGCACCTTCTTATGTTTCCTTGGATCCTGATGTAACGTGAGACAAGGAAAGTCAGCATGAGTTGTTCGTGTGTATATATACACATATATACAACACTATTGACCAACCTATATCACATTAGGTTCTTTACCAAGGATGTAGGCTTTTCATGGACTCAATATGGTGTCAGGTACATACCTCAAACAAGACTGTACTTTTCATTTTTCTTCGTTTTGTAACTGTTCTTCCATTTGTAGTTTCAACTTCATATTCATGGTGAGTTAACTGCCATGCCATAAGGTAAGACTAAGGAGTTAAGGAGGATGTGTCAGGACCCAGTAGCCAAATAAAATATCAAAGATGAATGTTTGACTTATCCTTTTTCTTTTCTTCCCAACCTAATTGGAAAATGGAAAATAATAAAGGCAGCAGACTAGTATTTTACCTTCTTATTATGCTTAGAAATGCTCATTACACTTCCTGTGTTGGTATTTTCTACTTTCTTCAACAATTTTGACACTGGTGTTTGTGTTACACCTGGGAATGGTGATTCCTGTAGACAATATAAAATGACATTTAAGGTTCCTTGTATATTATGGTGATTCTTATAAACAATATACAGAGCAATCATGATGACTTGTATAACATGTATTAGCATTTAGCAAGGGAGTCAAAATTATTCATTGCTTTTTGTTACCTTCTCTTCATTCTCTGGCCCCACCAGAGCATCTTGAGTTCTTCTCCCGATGCCAGAATCTCTCTTCTTGATCTAAGAAATGGAATAATCCTTGAAAGAAAGGAGTTTATCAAATTGATGGCATTTTAGATGATGTGTTATACTACACATGTAATTACATTTTGATATATGCTTATTGAAAGATTCCACATGTGAATCCTACTCCGGGGCAAACCATACAGAGTATGGTTTCTGACTACAAATAGCTTATAACAAGAACTAGAAGATCTATGTCTGCCTAGTATGCTTGCTCGTCCTTGTGTATATGTGTTTTCTGTGTATGTTTTGGTGTATTTTGCCTGTGTAGAAGTAGAATGTCTCAGCATAAGCCCTAAGCTATGATCTTGGCCGCCACAGCGGTATTGGTGACATACAAGAGCTTTGACTCTACCATTCTTCATTACTCTTCATCCACTAGTGCATCCCTTTCCAAAAGCACAGATTAAGTCAATCGTGCAGAGAAACAGATCCAGCAAAGCTCAATACACAATGAAAATTAAATCCAGTCAATGCCAAAACTTAAAAACTATCTTCAGAAATACAAACATGATTCAATGAAATATTTTGGTAAAAATGATCATTGCCAAGCCTAACTATAACATATCGAGCAATGGAGGTTTCAGTACTTACACATTTGGACAGCATGAAGTTGTTTGTGTGACAGTTATAGGCATTACATGCATACAGCAGACGAGAGAGAGAATGAAACATTTATCAAAGAAACAAGCCAACCTTTTTCGAATCCACTTATTCCTCGTGTGGTTTGTCACCCATCACCTGCCACTGCAGTTGCAATAGAGCTCTCTGCCTGTCTTCCTGCAATATATTAACACAAAGTTCAGAGCACATATTATACCATTTAATATAAAAGGTGAAGCAAATACGTACTTTGGACTTCTGGAGACTTAACTACTTCCGAAGCCTTTTGCACTCATCTTGAAATAGACACCTCAAAGCTTTCATCGGAACTTCATGTTCATTCCTAAGAGATGTTGTTTTCTAGATCAATTCTTAAACTATTAGCAAATTAAATACATTCGATACTAATACAAACAATTCAAACTTAACCCTTAACAACGTAAATACCTCTCTGAGTTCATCTTCTGCCTGAAGTTGGGCACGTTTTAGCTCCTCATTATGGTCAGCTCTGAGATTTAGTTCCTTTCTATCCTGCTTTTGCTGAAATCGAGTGACCTACAAGACAGGATTGAGATTAGAATTTTATAGCCTGCACTATCATAGCTATGCACTAATGTATTATAAATTTATAATATGAAATAACAAACTTGATCGGTATATTACACCATAACAGCAAGAACTAGCAATAGCAAAGCTCACTTATGCTGAAAGAGAATAACAAACAACTTGATCTTAAGTTGCACTAGTTTCCATGCCATACTAAAGCAAAATTTCCTCTTGAATGCACAACAAGTGCAGCCTTGATTCTTCTTTGCACTATGCAACCTTCTGGTCACATCTCTTCCATTTCTCCTACAACTTTGTCAGCCTGAAAGTTAAAGTAGGTGAGAACCACTATTTGCTGCATATTGCAACATACAGCAATCATAAGCTAACCTTCTCTTTTTCCAGTTTAACAATCTCGTGCTTCTCCAGGTCTTACTTCCTCCATGTCATTAATAGCATGACCAAACTCCTCAGAGTATCAATCTGATTGTCAAAATCTTTAAGGATTCATATAACGTTGACAGAAAAATGATACCTGATCATTCCTCTGAGATATCTCTTTCAAATGTCTAGATAACTCTAGCTACTTACTTTCTAGCATCACATCATATTGCTTCCTCGCTTCCACAAGTTTTCTTTCAGCAGCTATCAGCATTGCCTGATTCTGCAGAACCAAACAGAATCTTGAATTTATATGAAAGCCTGTATAAGAGTTTGAGATTTACATATTCTGTAACTGTTTCCTAAACCTCTGAAATTTGATCTTCCCGCTTCTTACCTCTATCTTTATAGTGCAGGATAAGCTGTTATTTTTCCTTTAACATGAACTGCAGATGACCAACTTGTTTCTCCAAAGAATCTACCTGCTCCGCATGTTTCTCACACTCCCTTTCCAAATTAGCAATTTCTTCTGTTTTTCCCAGTATCTCTACTTGCATTTTCTCTGCATTATCTTTATTCTCCATTTCCAATGCTGAAATTTTCAGCGATAGATCTTGCTGTACGACATAACTAAAGAGGCTTATATTAGCAACAAGGCTAGCTCAAATAGAGAAAATATGAATTAAATTAATATTCAAACCATTTTATTCTCATATGATCTTGAACTTTCAGACAGCGTGTCAATCTTCTCCCCCAGTTTTGAAACCGACTTTTCTGTTTCAATCTTCTTTAGGACCAGACTTTCTGCTTCTGATTCCAACTTCCGGATTCTCTCTCCGGCTAAATGGCATTCTTCAGAAAGCTGGGCCATAACAGACTCTTGGGCTTTCTGAAGGTCGATGATCTTACTAGTTAACTTCTGGTTAACCAATTGTAATGCATACCTTCCCGATGTTATGCATAAGAATTTATCATGGAGTTGTTCATACTTCTTTTTAGCATGCTTAGCAGCAAGATCTCTCTCCTGTTGAACTAACTTAAAGCAAGTGTCATAGAGAGAATTTAGTTCATCAAACTTGTCAGTAAAAGCCAGATTTTGTTTATCTAATTCAACCAACTGCACAGCGAACACTGCAACAAAACCTTCAAAATGATCTCCTCGGGAGATATTGATAGCTTTTTAGCAAATTCATTATTGCTCAATAGAAGATCACTTTTCTGTTTCTCCAAGTTCTCCTGAGTTGTTAGCAAACATTTTATCTCATCCTCTTTTGATCTTAACTCAAGCTGAACTTCTCCCATTTTAGAGTTCAAACTCTCTGCAGGCTGCTTATTTGCTGCTACAGTTGCTTCAAATTTCTTTATCAGATCGTCTGCATGTAATAGATTCCACAAGGATGCTTTTATGAAGCAAACGCTAGGATTCTGATGGCGAAGTGTTATGCCTCCTCAAAATCAATGAACATACTTATGATTCTAATAAGGTTTTCTTTGGCTGCAACATGTCAGACAAGCTCACTTTAAGCTTTGTAAGCACGGGATGTTTCATTTCTTAACAAAGATTATATATATCTGTACCCTTCTAGTGGTTTCGGTAGAATCTGTTCCTAGATTGATAAAAGTAGTTTATTTCTGTAATGCTGGGAAAGAATGAAATTTGAGGTATGCATTTTACATATTAATTCATAAACTTCAAAGTTCAAACATCTTCCAAAACATTAATCTAAAAACACATCAGGCTATGCATTCATGCAAAATCATCTGCTAAGTGATGCAACCACTTATTAGTCTTTCAATGTAAATGAGAAAGCCTCTGTAGAAAGTCAGCCATGCACTACGCTTACCTTTTTCCTCAATGAGGTTTACGGTTTTGTGGGTCTCTAAAGAATAGGTTTCGACTTTTAGAACAGAACTAGATTTGGGAGTTCAAATATATTTAAGGAAGGTTATAACATCACTATCATTTAATTTTAAATTATCCAAAGATTTATAGTTCTAATAATCTTAAACTTAATATTAAAAATAACTTTAAAAATTTTTCATCAATATGATAAAATTCTTAAAAATATTTTTTATTTTAAGAGTATTCAAGAATCTCATTTATTTTTTTCAAGAAGTTCCATCGTTGAAAATTTTTAATTATTTATTTTTTGTTAAAATTTTCTTCATAAAAAATATATCTAAATATTAGACTATTTAAACTAAAATTAAAAATATTTTCTCACTTAAAAATATCTTAAATATTACGATTACTAAAAATTTTATCTTCGAAATTTATTTTTTATTTTACAAGTTTCATTTTAAAATTTTTCACTATTTAGATCTATTTAAAAATATATTTATTTTATTTATTCATCACTTGCTTCTTAATCCTTAGAAAAATGGTATGACAATTATATTTTGAATTCTCATATAAATTCTTTTATCATTTAGATTTAATTTAGAAAAGAAAAACGTTTCACCTAGAAATCTTGTGAAACTTCAACCATTTGTAATTTTTCTTAAGTTTTCTCTTTGGATAATTACCAAATATTTTCATACAAATTTTTAAGTTATATTTTTAATTTAAAAATATATATAATTACTTTTATTAAAATTTATCTAAATTATTTCACAATTTGATTTAAATTTTTAAAAAAAAATTTATCTAAAAAATTTTAAAAAAATTTACCATTTAAAATTTTTAAAAATCTTATCATTGGATATTGTAATCTCAAATTTTATTAAATGTATTTTTATATATTTTTATTTTTTTAAATAAATTAAAAATAAATATTAATTATTGATGTTAAAATTTTATCTAAATTTTTTCTTCATTTAGATTAAATTTAGAAAAATCTTTCATCTAAAAATTTTTAAAAAATCAATAATTCATGATTTTTATAATTTCATTGTCAAATTAATATTCTTATATTTTAAACCTTCATCCCTAGAAAAAAAATAATAAAATTTTTATAATTAAAAAAATTATTTAAACTTTTTATTTAATTTTATATACTCTGTCCATATCAAATATAAAAATGTTTTTTTTTAATTATACATAAAATAAAGAAACTACAAAGTGACTACAAAAGACAAATAAAAAAAGATAAAATATAAAAAAAATACCAAAGTTTAACTAAAACGGAGACAAGCACGTGGGTCTTTTGTAATAAAGCTAGCCCAAAACCAGTTTGGAATTTAGTCTTTTTTACAAGTTAAATCTGCCGTGTCAAACTGTTTTACGTTGCATTGACTTGTCTTCTCCAAACTTTATACGGTACCAACAAAGGTCAAGGATGCCAGAATGAAACATCTCTCCCCTTTCTTTATTTTATTCTTTGCTTCTAAAAACAAGTCAACAGTACCGTCCCTTTTACCAGATTGAAACTTTTAACATCCAAGCCAGATTGCCATTGCCTTTCTTCCTCCCTTTATGTCCAGAATTCTATGAAAATCCCTGAATCAAGAGCATGTAATTCCTTTCTATTTGTTGTCTATTTTTGTTGTCCCCCTTTTCTATTGATTCTTCTGTGTTATTTATATGACTAAACCTAGAAGAATTTCAAATCAATCATATTCGATTAGTATTATCATAAAAAAATTAAAATTTATCTTCCACAAGTTAAATTTCATTTCAATTTTAATAAACAACCTTATCACTAGCACCCACTCCCTCCCATTGAGTCTTCACCATTCAAAAAATTTTTTAATTAACCAGATAATGATAAAAAAATGAAATTAAACCAGAGATAAACCACAAAATATTAAAATAAATAAATAAACAAAATAAAATAGTAAATAGGATAAATACAAAATAAAGCAAAAAAATAAAATGAATAAAAACCCTACAATTGAGCTTGGATCGAGCCTAAGCGACGAAAAACCTCAGATAAAATGAGATGTTTACGACTGTTCCTCTTTACGTATTTTTTGTAAAACAAGAATTATACAAAGATATAAACATTCATTACATTCGAACGTGACTTACCAGTAATTACAAAATCTCAAAACTTTAAAGATTTACAACTTAAAGTATTCAAGAAATTTGTAATCCAACAATCTACGTTTCAAATTGAGACTTAAGAATTCACAATTTGAGTTCAAAAAATCACAATTTTAAAATTCAAAGGTTTGCAATTTGAAAATTTGTAAGACTTTCATATTCACAAGAATTTTCAGTTTCGTAAGAATTTTAAATTTGTAAAAATTTTTCAGCTTCACAAGGATTAAAGATATGCAAAACTTTAATTTTGTAAGATTTCAGTTTTGCAAGAATTTGATTCTCAAAATTTCAGTTTCGCAAGAATTTATATTTTAAAATTTTCATTTTCACAAGAATTTAATTTTTCAGATTTGCAAGAATTTGATTCATAAGGATTTAAGATTCGCAAGTTTTTAGATTCATAAAATTTCAGTTTCATAAGAATTTGATTCTCAAGAACTCATATTCGCATTTGAGAAATTCATATATAAAGTTTTAATTCTGAGATTCAAATCAAAATTACAAGGCTTACATCCAATATTTAAAGATTCACATTCTTAAATTCTGAAGATTTACACCCAAAAGATAAAATTTTTTTAAAAACTTTAGGGACTCACTTATAAGATTTTAACAATTCTCATTAAAAAATTTTTGTGTCTCACATCCGATATTCCTCATTAAAAAATTTTAGGGTTTCATCCAAAATTTCAAATATTCAAATTCAAAAAAACTTTGGAGATTTATACAAATTTTCAAGATTCCCATTCGAGTTTCAAAAATTCACATTTGATAAATTTTAGAATTTCATATACTAAAATTCTAGAAATTCACATAAAAAAAACTTCAAAATTCTCATTAAAACTCAAAGCTTCTAATTCAAAAATTTTTAAAAATTATGCTCAAAAGTCTTACAAAATTTTTTCAACATTAAAAATGCTTTTTAAAAAGGCTCCACCACTTTAAAATTCTAAACGTTTTCCTTATAAAATATTTTTTCATTCAGATGTCATACTCTAAACCATGATTCAAATGTTCATTACATGATGCGAATGCATGACCAACCAAAAATTCAAATATTATGAACATGCATTGTTCAAACAACAATGCAAACACAGTGCATGGAATGTATATGTCACTAACATCAATTTCATGAAATTTCAATTAATTGTAGTAATAAGGTTCTCAAGACTTCATCATCTTTTCTTTTTAGCATCTCAGCACTAACTATTTCAAAATAAATTCTATCAATTGATCCACATTACTTCTATCATCTGAACATAACTTATAGGTTATGTCGACTAATCCATTATCATAATCATTGCTTGGTTTCCCTATTTGCCTTTTCAACTCATTTTCTCTGTTTTTTCCATCTTTTTTATTTTATTTTTGCCCTTATCATATTGGATTTCTTTTTGAAAGAATGCATAAATCTTTTATAAATATTATCATTCATTCAATACCATTTCAATTAATGACAAATATAATGCAATCATATATTTTCTCGATTTATTCTGGAAATACAAAAATAAGAGAGCACAAGATGAATTAGGAAAAAGCTAATGAATACAAGAACAAGCCTGGTACAAAACAAAATAAGCAAAGGAACAAATTCAAAGCATATTACTATGGATGATATTTGAATGGTGTAACAATGTCCAAACAATGAATATTCAGACAATTCTTAATGTTAATCCAAAATATTTTTTAAAAAACTCATTCTCGGCTTAGATGTTTTACTACCTAAATCACTTTTTTGGGTTTTCAATTTAAGTCTTTCTTTTCTTTCTTTCTTTTTTTTCATTTTTTTACATTTTTCATTTTTCATTTTTCGCTTTTCACTTTTTCATTTTTTTCATTTTTTATTTTTCATTTTTTTCATTTTTAATTTTACTTTATCTATTATTGATATCTTCCATACATCAATCTCTAAAACATGTGAACATAACATGATTCCATTACTCCATTACAAGCATGCCTTAGCTCAATACATGATTATTCAATTCGAGTATTCATATTTAATCAAAATAAACTTTTAAGGGTTGTAATATAGGCTATGATAAGGGATCATGAAATAAATGGATAAAACAAGCTTTGAATATATGTTTAAAAAAGTTCAAACCAAATGATCATTTCTCTATCATATGATGTAACTTGGCAATTTACCCCATTCCATAAATTTTTCTTATTCATCTTATTCCTCACAAAAAGATTCTCATTATTTTACCCTAAGTCATTTGTGGCATTCTTTTTTCTCTTTTTTTTTTTTTGTTTGTGTAAAGGGGTTCTTATTTTCTTTTTTACATTTTTTTCTTTTACTCTCTATCTTTGAAATCTTTTGTAATCTTTTGCTTCTTTCCTTTTTTAAGTAGGTTCTTCCCAAAATTTATCCCCTAGTATGAAGGGTGATCTTTGGTTGGGATTTTTTAGAAAAAAAAATCATAATAGACACAAAATGGGTAGCAATGGATGGTTTTATGAATGGTACAAAAAAATAATCATTTTTTCATCTCAAATGTAAACACTTTCCTTGAAAACCATTTATTGAACAAAAATAAATTGATAGATGCTTCCAAGATATGTCCATTTTGTTTTTTCATGAATGATATATACTTGTAGGTTACTTCTTTGCTCAAATAATCTTCACAGATCAAAATAAATGAGTTCTCAAAATTAAATCTCAAAATTATTATTTATCACTGTCTAAACATTTATCATTTAGAATTTGAGAATGGGAATAAAAAGGATATGAAAAATAACAAAGCATATAATCATGTTTTGAATGAAAGAGAAAATATAATGAAATGCATTAACTTGCCTTTTATTAAAATGATTAAAAAAATGAAATCTTATTGCATAAAAGAAATTCTAACATTACTCTAAAAGAAATCTTAAAATGACAAGCAACTTTCAACTAGCCTTAACATTCTTGTCCTTTTCAAAATCATACCTGATCACGCGAATGATTTTTATTGACTTTCAACCCCCCTAATTTGTCGAAGCTTACTAAGCCTTTTCGAATCAAACTTTGCACCTTGTGCTTGAAAGCAGAGCAAGTTTCTATAGAATGACCAACGTTCCTATTATGGTAATCGCATATGGCATTAGCATTATATCATTTAGGATAAGGAAGCTTCAATAGTTCTAGAATAATTGAAGGCACCAAGTCGTTCTTAACCAGTTCTAGGAATAATTTAATACAAGTCATAGGATAGGATCAATGTGGGCCTTTTTTTTGTTTTTTCAAAATCTTCTTAAATCACTCGTTTAGTTGTTAGACCTTGAAGTTGAGGTAGTGATATAACTAGACCCATATGTAAGTATTTGAAAGGGTGATTGATAAGTTAGTGGGTAAACTGATCGTGGCACGGGTTAGTAAGGAGCCTGCATAATACTATTAACTATGAGGTAGTAAACAAGATGAACAAATGGTGAATATAAAGCATAGTTTTTGAATTATTATCCATTGAAATTCATAGCTTGGGCTCGATTTCTTTTGTTTTAGGCAATCTTCCTTTTTTGATGATTTTTCCTTTCTAAAACTTGTCACTCTTGATAGCATTTGTAATAATCTATCCTGAGATCACCATATCACTAAAATTTTTCATTATATTTCCTATCATTTTTTCATAGTATGAAGCCTTAAGGGTATGACAAATAGGATAGTCATTTTTTTCTCAGTAAGATATGATTGGACTTGAGTAGCCATATCTCTCCACTTTTGAATATATTTTTTAAAAAATTCTGTAGTCTTATTCTCTATGCTTTACAAAAGAAAATGGTTTGAAGGCAAGTTTATGATGTACTAGTATTAGGCGATGAATGCCTTTGTATATTCTTTTCATAAAGTAATGTAAGTTCTATTCAATTTGACGTACCATCTAGCTACAAAACCAGTAAGATTATTTTAAAATATGTATATCAACAGCTTTTTATTTCTTGTGTAAACAACTATTTTTTGACAGTACATGGTAACATGAGTTATCGGATACTTTATATCATCATATTTTTTAAACTTCGAGACCTTGAATTTCGATGTAATCACTATATTCGAAACTAAACAAAGGTCTGCTATATCCATTAAGCTATTAAAATCCATCATTTTAAGTGCTAATAATCTCTCCCATAACAAGTTTATCTTCTGTTAAGTTTTTGAGCCCTTTAAAGTCTCAACCACTTTTTGCCTCAGCTTTTTTCTCTTTTTTGGATCATCTAGAATGGGGACTTTATTAATTTCTCTCCTTTTTTTGTAAAGATAGGATTGACATAACTCTAAAAATGCTCCTGAGTTGATGTAGAAGGCACTTTCAAGTAGGTATATCTTACTTGATATGAGAATTGCTGTGGAAGAATGCTTTGGGTAGACTAAGCCTAATATGGGCCATAACTAAAGATTAAAGAGGATCAACAACATCCTGTGATGGATGGTCTTGTTGGTTAACATCTTGTTTTATGGCATTTTTTTTGTTCAACTTATTTAGAGCTTCTAAAATTTTACTCAACTCTTTTTTAAGTTTTTCTTAGGCCTTTTCTATTTTTTTCAAATGATTTGTATTTTTCTGTTTCATTTGCTTGGCTCGGGCTCTAGTATTGTATTGATTATAAGTCATTTGAATAGAATTCTTAGACAATCGAGCTATCCTTAAACCTTATATACCATAATTAGCATGCTCATATTATGAAATGTGTATACAAATAAGCTTTTAAAATTAACCTAACTTTTTTAAGAATCTTATATGCATGAATGAATAAATGTATTGAATACTTGACACAACAAACTATGATACATAAACACATAAATGTATGAATACATGTTTTGATGTTTGTCACATTACGTTGCATGGATGAATACATATGTTAGTGATGTTAGATTAGAATACAATATACAACACATAACAACTTAACAATAAATAAGTATTAAATGACATTTGTCATAAAGTTGATATGAACAAAGCTCAAAAGGTCTCTCATATGTCTTAACTAAGGTTACATTCTAATGATGAGCAGATAGGGCTCTAACCTAAGGTTAGCTTCTTATGTTTCACTATGTGTGGTTTAGGTTAAATCTAAAGGTTCTCAAATTATTCTTGTATCATTGTCAATCATAGACTAGTAAGACACTCTAATCATTACCTATCATAGGCTACAAACGGAAAGAATTCAATTTAAGTAAGAGTATTTCATTAGCTATTGCAAAGACTATCATCTCACGAGAATGTAGGTACTTTAGTTCCTCTTAAGGAGGAAGGAACATGGGTATAGAGTTCATGTAATGCACATGCATGTGATAGTATGTGTGAAAAAACACTTATATCTTCATTCATAATTTTCACAAACCAAGTCAAAAATAAAAGAATGAAAATAAATGCAAACAAAAACGATCAATAATTTAAGTCCAAGCAAACAAAAAAATTAGGATAATTTAAAATTAATTAATGGCTTGACTCTTAGAATCTTTAGTAGAATTGTCAAACTGTCATACGTATAGATCCGTAAATCTATAACTATACACAACCTAAGGAGTCACCACCAATCTATTTTGTACATGTGTGATTGGTCACCTAATGAATCTATCATTCTAAGGAGATCCTTAGTCTCTAAAAAATAGGTTCTAACCTTCTTAATAGAATTAAGTTCGAGAGTTCAGTTACATGTAAGAAAAGTTATAGCACCCTTATTATTTAATTTTAAATTATCCCAAAGGTTTATAGTTCTAATAGTCTTAAATTTAATATTAAAAATAACTTTTAAGATTTTTCATTAATCTGACAGAATTCTTAAAAATATTTTCACCTCAAAAGTTTTTAAAATCTCATTTGTTTTTTTGAAGAGGTTACATCATTAGAAAAACTTAATCATTTATTTTTTGTCAAATTTTTCTTTGTCGATAATATATTTAATTCTTCCACCATTTGGGCTAAAATTAAAAATTTTTTCTCACCTAGAAATGTCATAGATAATCATCTATTTATGATTACTAAGAATTTCATCTTTGGAATTTACTCTTTATTTTACAAGCTTTATTTCTAAATTTTTCACAATTTGGGTCTATTTAAAAATATCTTTCTTCTATTTATTCATTATTTGCTTCTTAATCCTTAAGAAAATAATATGACAACTATTTTTTGAATTTTCATCTAAATTCTTCCACTATTTGGGTTGAATTTTAAAAAAAAAAAATTTCACCTAGAAATCTTATGAAAATTTGACTATTTGTGATTTTTCTTAAGATTTTTTTCTTGGATAATTATCAAATATTTTCACACAAATTTTTAAGTTATATTTTTAATTTTACTTTGAAAAAGAATACAATTACTTTTATTAAAGTTTGTCTAAATTATTTCACAATTTGGATCAAATTTAGAGAAATTCCCAATATATAGATTTCTTAAAAAATTTACCATTAGAAATTTTTAAGAATCTCATTATTGCATAATTATAATCTCAAAATTTATTAAATTTATTTTTATATATTTATATTATTTTTTAAAAGAATTAAAAATAAATATTAATTATTGAAGTTGAAATTTTATCTAAATTTTTTCTCTATTTGGATTAAATTTAGAAAAATCTTCCACATAAAAATTTCTAAAAAATTATTTATTCGTAAATTTTAAAATTTCATTATCAAATCAATATTCTTAAATTTTAAGCCTTTATCCCTAGAAGAATAATAATAAAGTTTTTATAATTAAAAATTTTTAAACCTTTTATTTAATTTTATATACTTTGTCCATTGCAAATATTAAAATACTTTTTAAAAAATTATAAATGAACTAGAGTGACTAAACAGACAAATGAAAAAAGATAAAATAAAAAAAGTTAGAAAAAGTACCAATGTTTGACTAAAATGAAGACAAACATGTAGATTCTTTTTTTAAAAAGCTAGCCCAAAACCGATTTGGAATTTAGTCTTGTTTACAAGTTAAATATGCCATGTCAAATCTCTTTTACCTTGCATTAACTTGTCTTCTCGAAACTCTATATAGTACCAATAAAAGTTATGGATGCCATAATGAAACCTTTCTCCCTTTTCCTTATTTTATTCTCTGCTTCTACAAAACAAATAAGTGGTACCATCCCTTTTACCATGTTGAAACTTTTTAACATCCAAGCCAAATTGCCATTGCCTTTCTTCCTCCCTTTTATGTCCAAAATTCTATGAAAATCCCTCAACCAAGAGCATGTAATTCTTTTCTGTCTACTGCTTATTTTTTTGTTGCCCCCCTTTTTTATTGATTCCTATATGTTATTTATAGGACTAAACCTAGGAGAATTCCAAATCAATCATGATTCAAGTTGTATTATCATAAAGAAATTAGAATTTAGCTTTCACAAGTTAAATCCCATTCCAATTCTAATAAACAATCGTAGCACTGACACTTACTCCTTTCCATTGAGTCTCGACCATTGAAAATTTTTTAATTAAAAAGATAATGATAAAAAAATAAAATTAAACCAGAGATAAACTATAAAATATTTAAAATAAATAAGTAAGTAAATAAGACAAATACAAAATAAAACAAAAAAAAAAGAATAAAAACCTTACAATTGAGCTTGGATCAAGCCCAATCAATGAAAAATTATGGATAAAATGGGGTATCTATAAGTAACATAAAAAGTTTATTGATCAAAACCTACAGTTAGTGTCATAATGTTTTGGTTGAAAAAACGTATCCATTAGACACAAAAATCATGGAGTCGTCACCAATTTTTTTTACCTAAGTGTGATTGATCACCTATGTGAATCTATCTATTATAAGGTTATCATATATCTAAACTAAATGTCTCTAAAAAGAATAAGTTTTGGTTTACATTAACAAAACTAAGGTTTGAGAGTTGATTATATGCAGGAAAGATATTAGCACTCCTTTACGTCCAAAATTGGTACCAAATTAATTATGTATTATCTTATCTAAACCTTATCAAATTTGGTTTTATCATGCAAATAAATTAATTCTAATCCTTTTTATTTATTTACAACACATGATGATATAAAAATTCTATCAAGAATATCAAACAATCATACAATCATATAATAAATATTAAATCGTACCATGCTAAAATTATGATGCAAATATAGTATAAAATTATCTCATGCAACCATGCAAATATATTAATACCCATTCATGCAAATATATAACCATTAAATCAAATATAATCACACAAATATATTAGTAATTATATATAACCATGCAATTATGTACACAATAAATATAGAAACATGCAATTAAGATCATTCAAATATAATATTAATCATGCAATAACATATAATATCATATCATTCAATATATATAAAATTATGCAATAATAATAAATAAATATATTAATAATCATACAATCACACAAATAAATAAATTAATAATCATGTAATTAAATATATAATCATGCAATTAACAATGTAAAACATGCAATTAAATATCTAATCATGCAATTAACAATGTAAAACATGTAATTAAATATATAATCATGCAATTAACAATGTAAATCATGCAATTAAATATATAACTATGCAAATAAATATATTAATAATCATACAATCACACAAATAAATAAGTTAATAATCATGTAATTAAATATATAATCATGCAATTAACAAATTAAAAGATGCAATTAAATATCTAATCATACAATTAACAATGTAAAACATGCAATTAAATAAATAATCATGCAATTAACAATATAAATCATGCAATTAAATACATAATCATGTAATTGACAATATAAATCATGCAATTAAATATATTAATAATCAAGTAATTAAATATATTAATAATCATGCAATCAAATTAAATATAATTTTACAAATAAATATATTAATAATCATGCAAATATATTAATAAATCACACAAATAAATATATTAATCATGTAAACAAATATATTAGGCAAATTAATTATCATGCAAATATAATATTAGTCATGCAAATTCATGCAAAAATAAATGTTATGCGATAAATATAAAAATAAAAGTAAGTAATTAGATATTATAAAAGTTATGCAAAAATCACAAAAAAAAGCAAACATTACCTCAATGGATCACGGGTTCCAATAATTTTTCACCTTTCAAAAACTGATATTTGATACTATAAATCTTAGTCTTCCTTCCAAAAACTCCAATTGGATCTTCTTGCAAATTTTTGCTTAATTGTTTCTTTTTTGTTGATTCAAAATTTTGTCCAAATTTTTTCTTTTTTCAATGACCTCTGTTTGATCTTGAAATAAATTGCTATTAGGCCCCCCTCCTTTGATCACAGATTCAAGGTCTTTATATAGGGATTGAATCCCTTTCAATTTAAAAGAAATTAATACAATTGAATCTAAGATTTTTCTCCAAATTTTATTCTCTATGTAATCTTTCTTTTTTCAATAGATTAAGCCCTAAGTTTTTCCAAAATTATTCAACCATTAAAGTTAAAATCTGAGATAGAATCCAAGAATTGAATTGAATCCAAGATTTGCCATGCAAAATCTCATATTTTCTTTTTTGTTTTTATTTTTTACCCTTTTATTTTTTTAATTTTTATCATTGACTTTGACTTTTTTGACTAAAAAAATAAAAATTAAATCAAAAATTAAAATACAAATAAAATTTATGGCTTAATTTTTGGACCCAAAATTCATTTTTCCAATTAAGGCCCAATTACACAATCAAAATTAAAATTCAAATCCTAATGAATTTTAAAAAATCTCTGAACAAAATAGGGTGTCTACAATTGCTCCTCTTGATGCCTTTTCTGTGAAACAAGAATTGTACAAAGACAAAAGACATCCATTTTATCCAGGTCAAGAAAAATCGAAAAAAAAATTGTAAAGGCTCCTCTTCAGAGGTTTGAAATTTTTTTTTTAAATGCTTCCTCACAACTGAGACTTTGAAACTTTTGAAAAATAAAATTCTCCTCCACAACTGAGGTTTTGGAACTTTTGGAAAATTAAATGCTGCCCTATAACTAAGGCTTTGAAACTTTGAAAAATAAAATACTCTCCGATAACTAAGTCTTTGAAACTTTTGAAAATAAAATGAGATTATTTTTACCTTCGAAAAAACTCCTCCCTAATAGATGCATTGAAACTTTAAAAAATCTTACCTTAAATTGAGTTCTACATCTTATCTGAATCATCATTGACTGATTTCCAATATCTCTTCTCAAAATTATTTACTCATCTAGTTTTTCCTTCATGCTTTCCAAACATATGCAATGAATGAAAAGATTATCCACAATTCTCAAATTCAATTTCAAGATTCAAACTTTAATATTTCTTCCTTTCAAACATGTATGATACGTGGGATGAATATAATGAACACAATATATGTATATAATGAATGCATGAGCCAAAGATTTTTTAAAATTTCATCATAATTTCACAACTTAAACTTTGATATTTCTTTTCAAACATGCAATGCATGAGTGCAATAAATGCGATGATATATGCAACATATAATGAATGTAGTGAATACAACACATGAATGCAAAATTTCTACCTAATTTCAACTTTAGACTTTTTTTTTCAAATATGCATGATGAATGCTATGAATGAATGCAATACTCTTAGTGTAATGCATGTGGTGAATGCAATGCATGCTATGCAATTCATTTATCTTTTCAATTGTGATAAATCAGAGGGTTCTCAAAACTCTTGATTTATCTTGTCACTTTTTTTAACTCATCAACATTTGTGGTTTTTAACATAAGCTATCATGCATCATCAAGTAGACTTATCCATTATATCATCCAAATCTAAAATTTTTTTTAATAGGATCTCATACTCTTCTTCATGTCTTATTTTTAACTTTTCATCATGTTTTTCTTCAATTTATTTGGAATTGGTTAGCAAATGTATCCATTGATTTGTGACCAAAAATTCCTTTTCATTATCTTTATCATTCAATCTCAACATTTGGAACGTTTATTTTTATTTGTAAGCCACAAGGATCAGCATCATTTTAAACTTTTTTCATTTTTCACATTTCATTTTTAAATGTCCCTGTCATGTTGAAATAATGTAAGGATCTTTCATAACAGTCATTTATTCATTCATCATCATTTTAATTTAATGCCAAATGTAATCCATCACATTTCTTTAATTCATCATGGGAAAAAATAAATGGTGAAGAATAATAAAAGAAAAGGTATTCATTATAAGAACAAGTCTGGTAAAGAATAAATAGGAAAAAAATCATTTCAGGATGAATTATCAAGATAAATGTTGAGAAAGATACACAATATCTAAGATAATGAATATTCAAACAATTCTAAACAAATTAAATTTGAATTCTTTTTCAAAAGCTTATTCCATTGATATTCTTAATCTTTCATCAATTCTAGCATTATCCTTATTTCTTGGATCTTTATCAAAGTTGTTTTTTCAAGTTTTTTTTTTTTTTGTTACTTAAACTGCCCTTTCAAGTTTTTAGTTTAAGTTTTTTTTTTCTTCTTTTTTTTTTTTAATTTTTTTACTTTTTTTTCCATCTTTTCCTTTTTATATCTCATTTCTTTTAATCCATCAGTGATATTTTGATCAAAATTCTCAACATTTTCATTACAAATTTGTCTTAGTTCAATTCATAATTCTTCATTTTAGGCATTAACATTCGATCAAAATGGATTTTTAAAGGATGTAATGTAAGCTAGGGAGACGAGGTTATAAAAAAATGGATAAAGTAGGCTCAAAATTAATTCAAAGGGTTATAAACCAAATGATCATTTATTATCATATAATAACAGCTGGGTTTTTTGCCCATTTTTCATCAATTTTCTCTTTTTTTCGTATTTTTTTTATTCACATTTTTCATCCTTTTTAGGAAAAATCTAAGCACCAAAAAAGATTTTTTTTACCCATGAAATCATTAAGGACCTTCACTTTCTTTTTTCTTTGTTTTCACTTTGTGATCAAACTTTTTTTGAACTTTGCCCTTTAGTGCAGAGGGTAATCTTTGGTTAGATTTCTTTAAAAAAAAATTTAATAGGCTCTAATAAGATAACAAATGGATAATTTTACTTTTTGTGTGAATAGTAAAATAAAGATGGTCATTCTTATTTCAAATATAAATACTCTCAATGAAGAATATTTATTAACTAAGAGCAAATTTGTAAGTGAACCATCACAAAAATCACACACTACATCATTTTCATTTGTGAATGAGTGAAATCCCATGCTAGTTTCATTTCATGAAACCTGTCCTCTTTTACTTCAATGATCCCAATAGATTAAGAGCCTCAATTTATCAATTTCATAAATATGAATGATGCTTTCAAAATCGAATCATGAATTATTGTCATGATTGTTCAAACATTCATTATTTAGAATATGAAAATAGGTGAAATATAAAAGACATGTCTATAAAAGCAATGGAACAAATGAGGAAACGTAATCAAAATGCATCTATCACTTTATTGAAATGATGAAAGACAAATAAAAGACTCGAATGTTCCAAACTTACATTATTTCTTAAAGTTTCTAAGGTACTAAACATTTATAAAAACTTATTTAAAACTATGCCCCAATGTGGTTACGCAAAGGATTTTTTATGACACATATCCATGTTTCTCGATCAAAATTCATCAATCTATTTTTTACCAAACTTCACACTTTATATTTTAATATTGTGTAATTTTTTGTAGAATGGCTAACAATCCCAGAATGATAGTCACAAGTAACATTAGCATCATACCACTTAGGATAGAAGGCTTCATAGATTCTAAATAAATTAGTGCGATCAAAAAGTTCTCAATGAGTTGAGGGAGTAGCTTAGTGTATGTCATAGGAATTAGATTTTTAAGTGTTCTTTCTCTTTTCACTTGATTTTTAAATTGAACAACTGATCGAGAGTTGGGTAACTGTATGACTGATTGATGAGGGAAAAACATTATTAATGGTTGAGTAGTAAGGTTGGTATTTCAAGTAATGAGAATATGCAATGAAGCCTCTAACCTGTTGCCCTCATGAATTTCAACTTGAGCATCTCTTTCTTTCTTTTTTAACATAGCCTCTTTCTTTACATCACCACCTTCAATCTTTCTATTCTTAATGACATTTTCAATGATCTCTCCAGAATCACCATATCATTAAAATTTTTAGTGGCATTTCTATTCATCATTTTCATAATAAAAGGCCTTAAAAGTATTGGTAAAAAGGATTGTGATTTCTTTTTCAATGAGCTATGGCTGAACTTGGGCAACAATATCCCTCCATCTTTAGGCATTTACTTTGAAACTTCCATTATCTTTTTTTTACATGCTTTGTAGAGACATACGATCTGATGCTAACTCTATAATATGTTTATATTATGTAATAAAAGCCCTTATAAGTTCTCTCTATCTATGAATGTAAGATCTATCCAGTGGCACATACCACTTAGTAGGTAAACCAATAAGATTATCTTGAAAAATATAGATAAGCAACTTTTTATTATGAGCATATGTTACCATTTTACGATAATATATCGTAACATGTGTAATAAGGCATTTGGTTCCATCATATTTTTTAAACTCAAGCACCTTAAACTTTAGTGTAATCACAACATTAGGAACCAAGCATAATCCAATAACATCCATTAACCCATAAAAGTTTATTCTTTCAATGGCTCTAAGCTTCTTTTTTATAAGATCTATCTTTTGAAAACCAGAGTATTCTTTAATTTCAACAAGGCCATCTTCAACTTTTATTATTACCTGAGATCACTAATATTTGGAATTTATGTAGGATTAGATGTTTTAATGTCAAGAACAAGGGAAATAGGAGCATGAGCAACAGTTGTCAATATGTCAG